>NC_133622.1:74870088-74992703 GCF_048593235.1 Sminthopsis crassicaudata
AGAGTAGTAGTTGTGATGGGCATAGTAGCAGTAGCAGAAGCAGAAGTAGTAGTAGTAGTAGTAATGGTAGTAGTAGTAATAGTAGTGGTAGTAGTAGCCACAGCAGTAGTAGCAATAGTGGTGGTGGTGGTGGTGGTGGTAATAGTAGTAGTGGTGGTAATAGTAGCTGTAGTGGTAGAATAGCAATAGCAGCAACAGCAATAGTAGCAGTAGTAGTTATAGAAAGAGTTAGTTTTCAAGTTAAGAAGACCTAGGTTCAAGGTATGCTCTTCACACATTGGCTCTGATCCTGGGGCAGGTGCTTCAGAATTCTGTGCCTTCAAACAATTTCCCAAGGCTGTTAGTTTCCAAACATCTGACAATCCGCACTGAGAAGAGTTTCTTCAACAACACGTAATCACAGGTATAAACACCTCCCCATCCCAAAAAGGTTTATGAGAAACAATGTATGAGCAGTTCAAGGAATGTTCTAAGCATTTCTTTCTGCCTTTGACCGTGGACAAATCACTTAACTTCTAAGTGTCCCCAGACAACTCTCTCTAACTCTATTAAGTTTTAAGGGAGTTGCTGAGAATTCCAGAAGCCAGTGAAATCACACAGAACATCCCTCCATCTCCCGGCTTACATTAGTACAATACTTCATTGTCACAAAGTGATAATGACAGTGATCCGATACACAATTCCATTTGATCCTCACAGCAGCCCTGCTTGTGAAGTAAACAAGAGTGTATGAATATTTTTCAAAAGTGCTTTATATGGAGAGTAACAGTAATTTTAGGAGCTCAAAACTGCAGCTAACTTTATCTCCCATTTACAGATGAGGAAACAGTCTAGGAAAGTGAAAGTGACTGTTCCATTTTAACAGAATAAGTAAGGGTTTGGATCGGATTTAAACCCAGGGATCTCCTAACACAAGTCCAGGACTATAGGCTACTCAAGTATTATTATCTCCACTTTACAGATGAGGGCATCTGTCTGTGATGGCTTAAGTGACTTACACAGTTAGTCAGGAATGGAAGCAGAAGTCAAGTCCAAGTCTTCTCATCCTACACTCCCCTGAGTACCTTGCATGTATTTTGTGGCTGTTTGAGAAACTCTGAGGTTGGAGAATGATGGACACACAGACTTTCTCCACTGTCAAAGCCTTTAAATTATGCATAATATTCACTCCCACCCTCCTGCAGGAAAACACCATTACATGCATTTTACAGTATATCAACTACATGACAACCATCTAGAAAAGGAACAGAAGGCTCCAATGGGCTGCAGTGGAATAGACTGTAATTACCAGAACTGATGCTTGGATATGACATCAGACCTAACACACTGACCTCAGGGGGGAAAAAGGTACCATGACGTCTCTAAGAAACACAACCATCAGGACCTACTTCCTTATCTAAACAAAATAAAAGCTAGTATCTACAGAGCACTTCAAGGTTTTTGAAATATTTTATAAAGATTTCATTCTATCTACCCATTAATCCCAGTTGCTATTATTATCCCTATTTTATAGAAAGGTAAAGAGAACCAAATAGAGGTCATGAGCCTTCCCCAGGGTCACTCAGTTCTTCCTGACTCCAAGTGCTCTGTTTCCTATGCTATCCAGCTGCTACTGTTTCTGAAAAACAAGCATTCTTTTGTATTATGTTTAGATTCTAAATTTATCCTGAGTCAGAAGGATAGACTATAAGCTATTGAAGAGCAACAACTCTCATTTATATGTCCCTCCTTGCCAGTCCGTAGCAGCACTTTGGGGACATAGGGAAGGTTTCATGAAAAAAAGCAGCCTGGCCAGTAAATACTAAAAGCAGCAGCCTTTAATACTACATGTTTTAACTTTCTCAAGGGAAAGCTTAAAGTATAAGGAAACACCTAGGTATGTGAGTCCAGGGAAAGGGAAGTAAGGGATAAGACTATAACAGCAAATAATATGGACACACAGTAGGATACCAGCAGTTAATTTCCAATACATTAAGATAGCAGTCCAACATTTCCAAATCTTGGTCAGGAAAATGATACCCAATGAAAATGCAGATCATGGATTTTAGAGGAAGAGGTCAGGGCATAGCTGATTTATTTTTCACCTCGGCAGCCCAGGAAGGGATGCAGCAAATATTGGACAGGAAAAGGATTGGGAAGGATTGGCTATCCAAGAATGTGTAGATTCTCTTCCAAAAAGTTACTTCCAACTCACCCTTGCAGGTTAGGTCCCCCAGGAGATGTTTGCCCCAGGTTTAATGTACCCTTTGGGTCTGCACTCATATTGCTATAGCTCATAAGCCCCTACCAGCATGTGTTTACCTTTAATAATCAGCCAGTTGATACAAATGGCTCAAAAGAAAAGCATTTATTGAGATGATTATATAAGAAAAATAACTACAAGGCATTCTACTAACTTCCCTCCCTTGCCAAAAAATCCTCCAAAGCCTAGGGCTCACTATCACACAATTATAACCTTAGGAAGGAAAATAGACACAATCACATGGAATATACCTATATAGAAGCATACATTTAGGAACACATGGTCAAAGTGATTCATACCTACAACAGTGCAGGGCCTCAATGCCTTCTCTCTTCTCAAGTTCTCACACCAGTCTTCTTAAACTCAGTTATTTCACTGAGATACCATTATTTGTTTCTTACTAAGCATTAAGTAATACTTACTATGAGCAGGTCTACTCCATGATGTCATACTTTTTAAAGAGAGCAGACAGGAATACCCTTACCCCCAATTTCTGAAGCATGAAGCAATTCCCCTACAATAGTCTCTTCTTTCATGGTCTCTTTTCAACTTTCAACACTTATTTATCAGAGCTATACCATAACTTCATTAACTCCTTAGAAAGTGAACAAAGTTTAATTCTCCTTAGCTCTATGGCAGTTATGATTTACAAGGCAGTTTTGAATCTTAAGTAGTAGAGAGAATTTCAATCTCTGGAGTTCTCTGAGTTAAAAACAAGCCACACTCAAAATAAAAGCCTGACTTCTCACTCCAAATTGAGTTATTTGAGTTTTGTGTCCTAGAGAACTATTGTTTTAAATAATTTTGTATTTCAGCAAAATATCTATTTCTTCTCATTTTTTTGTATCATTTAGGCTTGAGACCAATTCATGACATATACTTGTCAGCAGAAGGAAGTTTCAATTTCTTGCCTTCTAAAATAAATACAATTAGACTTCCTCTGTACTTGCTTCTGAGTTTGTCTTCCCTGGGTAGTTTGTTTTTACTATCTTTGGTCTTACTTTCCTGTACCTCTTTAAAAGTTTTGTCCAATTTGTTGCTTCTATATTTCTTTAACCTTGCTGTTCTGGGTTAGCCACGATCTAAATTTTTAGAAAGAGATTTGGCCATAATTAATGATAGTTAGAGATAATACTCCTATGTGCATGACACTTCTAGACAGTCACTTCTAGAACTCTCATTTGCTTCACTGACAACCTACAGGATTCCTGACTTTTTTTGGAATAAATGAAGCATGATTGTTCCAAGATCGGCTCTATCCAGACCATAATAGCCTAAATTTGAATGTTCAGCAAATCAGAAAATTATGTGTGTGGGGGGGCGGTATTTGTTGTTTAGTCATTTTCACTTACGTCTGACTCTTTGAAATCCTTTTGTTGGTTTTCTTGGCAAAGATCTGCAATGATTTGCCATTTTCTTCTCCAATTTATTTTACGAATAGGAAAATTGAGGCAAATAGGGTTACGTGACTTGCCTATGGCCACACAGTCAATAAACTTCTGAGACTATATTTTAACTCAGGTCTTGTTGACTCTCGACCTGGAACTCCTTCCATGACATCACTTAGCTGCTCCTATGTGATTTTAGAGTGAGATAAACAAAGAGAACTAGGGCCTCTTACAAATGGACTAGTATAGGCAAGGAGAAAAGACTGAACACAGAATCTGGTAGAGTTCCTTTGGTGTCAGAAACTACCCTTTTATTACATTATTGCCCCAACTGTTGTGATAGTTATGGTTTGAACAAAAGTCCTGTGACCCCAAATCTAGGGCTCTTTTCATTACACTATGTACAGTTAACATCCCTGAGTGTTGGTTTCATCATCTATAAAATAAAGGGCTCATATATGTGGTGATTTCTAAGATCTTTTCTATGTAGGATTCTCAAGTGTGTATATATACACATATACACATATGCTTGTAAATAGATATATACACAGTACAACTATTTGTACATGTATATTTGCATATGTACATGTATATTTGTTTTATGTATATGTATGTATACATAGATGTATAAACATATATATTGCTCCTCGATAGAAAAATATATTTGAAACAAGATACATAAATTCTGTCTTGGGTTGATGAGAATATCCTGACAGAGAAGAGGCTACATATTACTTCTGTGACCTCAGAAAAGTCATTTAACCATCCTGGGGCTCAGTTTATCCATCTGTAAAATTAAGTTATTAGACCAGAACAACCTTGAAATCCCTTCTGGCTCAAAATCTGTGATTTCATAATCCTATTTATATCTTCTTCTTTTTCCTCTGAAGAGAAAGAACATAGACAAACAATCTTCTTTGTTGGGCTTTCAAGTAAATCCACTTGCCTCAACTAGAGTACTAAGCTGTATTTCTATCTTGTTATCAATATATGCACCTGTTTTCATTGGTTTTAGGTTTTCCACTGATTCTCATCAGATACTCGGAGTATAAAATCAAAAAGCAAAGGAGAAAATAGCACATAGCCAATGACTCCATGGCCCCATAAACAGCAAAGAAAAGAAAATATATTGGGAATTCTTCTGAGCAATATTCTGATTGCAGTAAATATACTCTCTACCATCAAGTCAGTCTCTGGAAGACGCAGAAGAACAGGGTCCAAGATTAACTGGTGCTAATAAAAACCTCCAGAGCAATATTTCAGCCATCATACATCAGCATCTAAGCAACTAGAGCTATTATCTATTATCACTTCAAATGCAAGTATGCATCCCTGGGGGTGAAGAGAAAAAATAAGCACCTCCCTTTTTTTAATGTCACATTAGAGCAGACATCCTCCTAGCAAGTTGCACATTCTTTGGCAGAAATACTGCACCCCAGTAAGAGTCTATAATGGCCTTCAACCACAGAGATGATTTTTTATTCTGCATCTAAGTCAACTCATCATCAGCCAGCTATAATCTAGCCCTTTCTATACTGAATTAGGTGGAGACTTTCAGCCAGGGGTTGGCTACCCTGTCAAAGATGCATCACAAAGATGCTATAAAAAGCTTTCAGAAAACAAACACAGAAGAAATCTCTCTAGCAAACAAGGTTGGAGTAAGTCAGTTCTTTAACTTGCTTATTTTCTGCTCCTTTATGGTGAAGTTTTAGTGGAGCTGAACACCAAGCAGAAAATAATCTACGGTCTGTGCAGCCAATAGTCCTCAGTCTCAATGGGGTAAAGGAGTGAATCTTCTAACCTTTCATGATGCAGAGGTCACAAATTCTTCCATTTCCTTAAGATCTCTGGAATGGAATCTTAAAACTATACACTTTATTTGAACTGTGAGAAAACTATGACATGGATGGAAAGTGAAAGCATTTGTCCCCAAAGCAGTACCTTCCATTTCCTTTCCTATTTTTTGCCCAGTCCCGATTCCCAGGACTGACTAAACGCTCTCCTTTAAGCCCAATGCCTCTTTGGAGAAAGCATTTTAAAGGAGATCACCAGACCTCACATTGGAAGAACAGGTCAGTGGAAGAATGTGAAGGAACTTAGGCACCCTTGGGGGAAAGAAAGCCTGAACTATGTTTCCTATTCATTAAATTGCTAGAGCAGAGAAATGTAATCTGAGTCTGTCCTTACACAAGCTGTTCTGCGTGTCTGGGATACTCTCTCTCTTCACCTCTGCCTATTGGAATCCTTTCAACGTTTAACTTAGGTTCTGTGTTCTATTTAAGGCCTTTCCTGAATCACACCCCCTTGCAGTTGTTAATTCTTTGTATTTACTTTTTATAGATTTAAAGTGCATTTTAAAATTTAATATATTAGTTTACGTATTTGCTTTTTGACATATTATGCTTGTATATCTTACATACTTATTACAGAAAGTAATTTACATATTACTTTACATATTTAAATGTACATAGCTAAATATGAATTTAGTATTTAGGGCAATTAAGTGGCACAGAGAATAAGGTACCACGTTTAAAATCAGGATTTAAATTCAAATCTGGCCTCAGACACTTACTAGCTGTGTGACCCTGGGCAAGCCACTAAATCCTGTTTGCCTCAGTTTACTTATGTGAAAATGAGCTTAAAAAGGAAATGGAAAATCATTCCAGTCTCTTTGCTAAGAAAAACCCAAATGGATCATAAAAAGTTAGACAATGAAATGGCTGAAAGGGCTAAAGAACAAGAAAAATGTATTTATCTTAATATTTGTATTTTCCTAGCACATGGGCTTCAGCTAGATTTCAGGGGATACATGAACTTGGAAAGAGCAAAAAATTACATCTTTATTTTCACTAACCACATATTGAAAAATGATATTTCCACCAATTGTGATCGTAGGCAACAAATCACAGTAGTATCAGGCTTCAGCAGACTGCCAAAGCAATCTATGATACAAAAAAAAAAAAAAAAAAAAGTTAAGAGCCCTGGCCCTCATAGAATATTCATTCCCTGAAATAGGAACTTTTAAATTTCTGTTTCTATATCTCCCAACCAGTTCCTTGCATATTGTTCAATCATTCAGTAGTGTCTCATTCTTCATGACACTGTCCATTATGGGGTTTTCTTTTGGTTTGCCATTTCCTTGCCCAGTGTTCTACCCGCTGAACTATCCAGCTGCTGCAATATATATGATCTTTGCATATACTAAATATAAAATCAATGACTATTGGATAAATGAATTACCAGGGAGAAAGTAATGCCATATCTCATAGGGCAGGCTATTGATATCATTCTGACATCATCCAGGAACAAAGATCAGTAGCTCTTTTCATTCGCATTCAACCTAATCAACCACATCCACCAGAACCTCCCTACAGATGTACATTTCCATTTTCTTTTAATAGGGAAATTGGAAGTTATGTGCAGGGGGAAAAATGACAGTAGAGCCGATGGTAATGACCTCTCATTCCATAGGAGTAAACATGGCCAGACAACAGCTGTGGAAGTCCATATTTTGTGTTCATGAAGAAAAGGGTTAGGCATTTTATTTTGTAAATGAACCTTACTGTTGTCAGCTGCCTGATGGAAACAATGCTATCTGTAGAAACTGCCATGTGGTTCTCAGGTGAGAAGAAAAATTAACCTTCAATAAATAAAAAACTTTATACTTCATGTTGGTAAAATTATTCTTACATACTTGTTCTCAGCAAGGACTAATATATAAAACATGCTTGAAGTTTTCCCATTAAACTGTTTTTGAGTTATGAGCGACCAAAATAATAAGTTAGAGCATATTGCAAAGCATGAAAAGTCATGGCTTCCCAAGTCCCATAACTGGAAAAATGGAGCATTTAAATCACTGAAGCTTTCCTTCCTCTACCCTTTCTCCTATGTACTTATAGACAGGGTATATAATTCACAAGTTTTCATGACAGAGAAAGTTTATTTTCAGAAGAATGGAATGGGGTGGGGTGAATGGAGCAGAGTGGTAGTGATCTGTTCCATGATCTTTCTCTAATATTTTAAGTAATAAACAATAATTCAAAATGAAAAATGAACTTTACTGTCAACTGTGGAGCAACTGCTACCGTAACTCCTTACTCAAACCTCTTGAGGCTGTAAACATCCTTTTCTTTGAATCATTTCACAGAGAATGTTCTCTATTCTCCCAGGGGGCTAGTCATTCATTCTTGGGTAGTAAGTTCAGTGCTTAGGGAAGCATATTAACTCTTTGAGGAAATTAAGGAATTATTTCACAGAAGCTCAAGATCTCAGATTTGGAAAAGTCCTCAGAGACCAATTAATCCAATCTTGACCTGAACATTGAGCCATATTCAATTTGTCCACCCTTTGCCTGGAGGTCCACAAGTTTTCAAGTTATCCTTTTCTACTTTTGTATAGGCCTAATTAATTTTCTTTACTTCCAACTTGCATGAGTCTCTTTGGGACTTCTATTCATTTAATCTAGTTCTACCTTTTGAAAATAAGAATATAACAAGTTTAGTCCATCTTCCATATAATAGCCCCTCAAGGCTACCATGTCTTTCTTCTTAATATACTTCCCTTGAGTTAGAAGCAATATTTATAAGAAACTCAGGTATATGGACTTAGGGAGTTTTTTTGTGGGATTTTTGTTTCTCTAAGACATCTGAGACTTGATTGGTCCAAGGAGCTAAACTTTAAACATTGGTCATCCATTATGGTAGTCATCCTTCCTGATTTGTTGTTGCTCAGTTGTTCAGTAGTGTTCAACTCTTCATGATCCCATTGGGGTTTTCTTGGCAAATATACTGGAGCGGTTCGCCATTTCTAAATCCTCTAAATTAGGCAAACAGAGATTAACACAGGATCACACAGCTAATGAGTGTCTAAAGTCAGATTTGAACACACCTCTTCCTGACTCCAGACCTGGCATGGTGGAAAGCATTTGGATCAATACAAATGGAGATAGTAAGAGAAATAATGTCATCAAGGACAAGTCATGGTCATCTGGTATTTTTGTTGTTGTTGAATTTTCTTGGCAAAGATACTGGAGTGGCTTGTCATTTCCTTTTCAGTTCATTTTACAGATGACAAAACTGGATTAATTAATTTCCCTAGAGTGGCACAGCTACTAAATGTCCAAAACTAGATTCAAATTCAGGAAAATAAGTCTTCCATCTCTGTATATGTACTAAGATAGAACCTACTCATCTGTGGCTAATTAAAATATTTTTAAAATGTGCCTGCAATCAATGACAAAATTACTCATTATATGGCAGTATCTCTGGGTCACCATTTCTATTTGATTGCTGTTGTTATCAGATGTGACTGCTAACTCCATGTGTTTGGCTTGAGAAGGAGATGAGAGAACTCAGTGATACATAGAGCAGTATTTTCATGGCCATTCACCTGAATGGACTTCCAGCAACTAGCTTGACAACTGACTTTGAGTAAACTGCTCGACATCTCTCTGCCTCCATTTCTCTTTCAATATAAATATTAAAATGGCCTACCATCAGAGAAATACTTTCATAGTCTTTTGAAACTTTTAGATAAAAGAATAATGATTATATTTGTTTTAATCATTTTTATTATCGTTGGAGAGGTAGCTGTGATTTGAGTGCTACATTTAAAATAAAGAAGATTTGGCTTCAAATCTTGCTTCTGACAATTACTAGTTATGTGTTTTGGGGTAACTAAATTAACCTCTCAGTTCTAGGCAACTCTCAATGACATATCTATTAAGGAAGAAATTTCCCAAGATGATAAGTCACAGATACTTCAAATACTTTTGGATTATTTTTATATTATAAATATCCCTTATACAATCATGACATTTTGCTTCATGGTTTTGAAATATCAAGGGTTTGCATTAAAATTGAATGGGAATTTTGGAGGAGTGTTGTGGTGTAAAGGGCTAGAATTGAGCAAATGTACTTGGATAATGGAGCATGTGAGATTAATTGCCAATTGGACAATTTTCTATTAACATGTTTCAAGGATGACCCTCCCCAACTATTTGGTGCTGGCTGGATAGGTGGATGTGGACAAAGGAGGGGAAGTGACATGAGTGGGTGGAATAGGAGGAGGAAATTGAGGCATTCTCCTGGCGGTGGAAAGAGAGGAAGGAGGTGTGAAGATTGCTAGATCTAATCCCCTGACCAAGACCTCAAAAGACCAAGAATAAAGACTTTTGATTATCCTGACTCAGGGTGATTTCTGGGAAGCAGAGTTGCAACATTGTGGAAGCCACAGATGACACATAAAGGCTAGCAAACATAGTAAAAGTTTAAACTCAGAAATGCATAAAACATTCATATTATTATATAATATCATCTTATCTTTTCATATTGTAAACACCCCATAAAAGAAAAAGAAAAAAATCAGACTTCTTCTCTAATCTGAAGGGAGTGACAAAAAATTTTACACAGATTTTTCAGATTGAGGGAGCACCTATGACTATAACTCCTGTGATATAAAAGGGATAATTATACATGATAAAATTCAAAATGGTTCCTTAAAAATTATATATTCACTAGTAAAAACTACATGATGGCTATACGTATAAGATCATGGAATGGATACTTCATCTTATAATTTCATCTCATCAAGATACTGGTCTCTACAATTTTCAGATAAAGAAGTTGAAACCATTTCTAATCATATGAAAAGGTGCTCTAAATCATTATTGATTGGAAAAATGCAAATTAAGACAACTCTGAGAATACCACTACACACCTCTCAGATTTGCTAAGATGACAGGAAAAGAAAATGATGAATATTGTAGGGGATGTGGGGAAACTGGGACACTGATTCATTGTTGGTGGAATTGAGAACAGATCCAACCATTCTGGAGAACAATTTGGAACTATGTCCAAATTGTGAATACCCTTTGATCCAGCAGTGTTTCTACTGGGTTTATACCCCAAAGAGATCTTAAAGGAGGGAAAGGGACCCACTTATACAAGAATTTTTGTGGCAGTCCTTTTTGTAATTGCAAGAAACTGGAAACTAAGTGAATATTCATCAATTGGAGAATGGCTGAATGATTATGGTATATGAATGTTATGGAATATTATTGTTCTGTAAGGAACGATCAGCAGGATTATTTCAGAAAGGCCTGGAGAGTTATGTGAACTGATGCTGAATGAAATGAACAGAACCAGGAGATAATCGTACAGAGCAACAAGAATATTATACGATGATCAATTCTCTTCAACAATGAGATTCAAACCAGTTCCAATGATCTTGTGACGAAGAGAGCCATCCACACCCAGAGAGAGGACTGTGGGAACTGAGTGTGGTTCACAACATAGCATTTTCACTTTTTGTTGTTGCTTGCATTTTATTTTCTTTCTCATTTTTTCCAGTCTAATTTTATTTTTTTGTACAGCAAAGTAATTGCAAAAATATGTATGCATATATTGGATTTGTTTTGCAAGGATTAATGTTGCAGAATTTTCCATGTATATGCTTTGAAAAATAAAACTTTAATAAAAAAGATACTGGTTTCTATTTTACTATTTTTATTATTACTTTTTAAAACTTTCCTTATTTATATACTTGCCATCCACCCATTCTAATAAAATGTGAGCTCAAGAACTAATTTTGTTTTTATTTCTGTATCCCTGGTATAGTAAATAAATATTTAATAAATAGAGACAGTAGTCATTTAACAAATATTGGTTGAATTTAATTGAATCACATCTAATGCTCTGGTAGATATGTAATATAGATATTGTGTCACTGCTGGCACAACTGCTGTCTCAGTGTGGAAAAATCTTACAATCTGCTACTCAATCAATCAATAAGTAAATATTAAGTCCCATATTCCAAGCACTGTCACTACATGAAAAAGGCAAAATAGTCCCTGATCTCAAGGAGCTTTCATACTTTTTTGGGGGAATATATATATACACACACATGTGGACATAGAGATAAATATAGGTAAATATCTATGCACATATGTGTGTATAGATCTGAAAAGGAGGCAGCTAAGGTGTAGTCGATAAAGCTCTGGACCTGGAATCAGGATGGCTTGCAGTCAAAACTAGCCTTGGACAGATACTAACTATATGAGCTTGGGCAACTCATTCAATCTGTTTACCTCAATTTCCTCAATTGTAAAATTGGAATAATAATAATTCCTACCTCCTAGAGTTGCTTTGAGTATCAAACAAAATATTTATAAAACACTTTGCAAATCTTAGAGCATTATATAAATGCCAAGTATTATGTGTGAGTCTATGTGTACAATACATGTACATACAATATGTGCCTATATACATATATAAGTGCATATATACAGATACAGATACATGAAATGTGTTTATGTATATATGTAATGTATAAAATTATATATGTGTATATTATATATCTTTTATTTATATTATATATGTTTTATATATCTTCTTATATATATGTAATATATATATATAATATTTCATATAATATTATATATACACCACATATAATAAATACAAAATAAATGCAAGATACTTAGAAAAGAAATGCACTAACAATGGGAATATAAGAAAAGGATTTTTAAAGAAATTGGTTATTGAGCCAAGAAAAATATGGATTCATTGAAACAGAGATGGGGAGAAAGTACATTCCAAGCATGGAAAATAAAGGACAGATGTGGAAGCTAAAGTGCTTTGATGAACAGAAAAGGTACATAGACTCTACCCATCCCAAACAACCAAACAAGAGATTGTGTTTTTCACTTCTATCCCCGTATATGAGACTTGGAATCACATTTTTCACTTGATTGCCACATAGAACAGTGAATGCATATTTTTACTTGATTCAGAAAGTAAACCTGGTCCCAAACGATGTGCTTGATAAGGTAATTCTCCATCTTCTAAAGTGTTCAGAATTTTTAAAATGTTGTTGTTTTTGGTTTGGGAGTCAGTTCTTTCTAACCCAACTTAATTTTAAGTCAAAGCCTTGAAGCACTGGGAGGTCTTCTTACTCTGTTGAGTGTATATGAGGTCAGAATTCTCAATAGCCTCTGAGGAGCTGTCCAGCAGAAATGAGTGAGCCAGCCAAGTCTAAACCTTTGCTGTGTCAATTACCATGTTTTGGCAACATGATGCCTTGGCATCCTTTCCAATGACACGGCTGGTGTCGGGTGGATGAAGGAAAGATATTCTGGAAAAGCATGAAAGCCTGGAGTGCAAGTGGATTTAATCACAAGTTCAGAAGATTGAAGGAGACACTTTGCAAGATGTCAAGGATGGGGGAAAACATACCCCTATTGCATACCCAATTGGATCTTGATGAGCAAGGTGAGCAGAGCTCCTCTGTTTCTCTTTACTGTCTGAAATCTAATTTTTCATACAACCAAATAGGTTCCTGAAACTTACTTTTAAAAAGTGTTTGTCTCTCAAACACATGTGTGCACACATGTGCGTAAGTAAATTTACATGCATGTTCATAGGTGTCCATACATGTGAACATGTACATAAAGACTTGAAATTTCACCACAGTAGAAGCGTTCACTATCTGTTCCCACTAGCTACTACAATTCAAACATTGTTCTCAACTAAGATTTAAAGCAAGAGTTCTTAACTTGTTTTGTGTCATGGACCCTTTTGGCAGTTTAAGGAATCCTTTAGACTCGTTCTCAGAATTCCTGTTGCTTACATTTGTTAATAAAATGTTAATTTTATTTAGTAAAAATAGTGCATTTAAATCTGAGTTCACAGACACTCTTCCTCCCAGAATTCCATCCATGAACCTTACAGAATTTCGTGAGTGCATCAAATGGTTAAATTCACAATTCTTTCAGTTAGTATATGTAAGATACAGGATTAAAACCCAAGTATTCTAAATTATACAGCTAAGTTTCTATTTGCTAGGTCATGTGCCTCACTTGCGTGTAAATACATAATAGAGAAATAAATAAAAATTAAAAACTATATAATACCAATAATACCTTAGTATAATCTTTTAAAATGCTTTAAATATATTATGTCATTTAAGTCTTTTGATACAATTTGATGATTGATTTGAGCAAGTGCTATTATCCCCTTTTTGCTGATGAGGAAACTGAGTCACAGATAGGTTAAACAAGTTGTTCAGAATCACACAACTAGTAACTATCTGAGACAGCATTCAAACTCAGGTCTTCCTAACTCCAACTCCAGCATTCGATCCACTGCATCATCTAGCTACCCATATAAATTTATAAGTATGTATGTATGTATACTCACACACACACACACACACACACACACACACATATATATATATATATATATATATATATATATATATATATATATATATATATATTTGTTGTTTTTGTTTGTCCTTTGTTCTTTAAGAGGACCATGACATCAGAAAAGTGATGTCATAACTTGCAAATGAATGGGATTAGATTTGTTAGGAAGGGTTTTGCAAAAACACCAGCTTCACTTTCTCTTCCAGAACCACCTGAGACCAGTAGCAAGATACAAATCAGGACAACTGGAAATAGGTCCAGATGCAGTGGAAAACTGGCTTTTTTTAAGCTAAGATCTTTTCCAGGTCAGAACGCCATACCTACCTACATATATACCTACATATGTGCATATACTCATGTACATATATGAGTATACATACTCATATATACATACATGTATCACACATAACAGATATAAATATATACTATAACTCATTTATTTTAGCAAGAAAACTAAGACTGTCTTCTGAAGTAAGATTTCTTAACTGGTCCTAAATAATGAAAGACATCTTTGCTTTGACACTCATTACAAATAGTTACAAATAAATCAGATATAGTACTCTCCTTAGGACTAGTTAGAAACTTTCAATATAAATATGGTTATTAAAATGCATTGTTTACTACCTGCTCTATTTAAAACTCAACTAAACAAGATGAGTATTTCAAATGTGGAAGGAGTTATATCATACAAAAAGTAGGCACTGGGATGACATAATGTTTTTCATTTACCATAACCACATAAGGTTTGATTTATCATAAAATGAATATTTATATATATCACAGAGAGTGGGATTCCTTAGAATCCAACTATGTGCATTTTAACAAAAATCGATATTAAAAATGTCCCTCTTTCATCTCCCTACATGTGGTAATCTGGGCACCTGATTACCCTTGTATAGAATCTATTCTAGACTATACATATAATAAGTCTGTATGGACATCTAAAAACCTTTTTAAAGGCTTTGGGGTTATTAAGCAGCTGCTTTTGTTTAGCTACCTTCCACACCACTGCTCTAGCTCTGGAAAATCTATTGATTTTCACAGCTTAGCAATGTGTCTTCTCAGAAGAGACCCTATTTATTCAGAGTAAGTGGTGACATTGGGAGGGTGGTGACAGCAGCAGGAGAGGACATCATGAATGCTTGTGGGACATAGGAAAGCTGGTTTTTTTAAAATTACATACAATCTAAAAAATACTCCCCATTAGCCTAACTCCTTAGGTAAAATTGCAGTTTGGTGTTGAAAATAATATATTAAAATGTTAGCGTTCTCTGTGCCTAGCTTAAGTGCAGCACAAGCCTATAATCCTTTCTGCAAGGAAGCCTAAGGCTAATGGATCCCTTGAATTCAGGAGTGAGTTCTAAGATTTAATATGGCAACAATCAACTGGGTGGATGCACAACTAAGCTGCCTAAGGAGGGGAAAATTGGTCTAACTTGGAAAAATTAATCAAGTTGGACTTCTTTACCAATCAGCATTGGGATTGGGTCCATGGGTGATTACTGTACTTCCAGCCCATAGGGCAATTTATTTTATAATAACACAAAATTAATATTATTATCCTTAATAATGATAATACTTAATAATTGATATTATTAATACCAACAATAATGAATTGCAGCATCTCCTCTTAATTCATTATTTCAAACTCCTCTTGACAGGTTCATCTCCTAGGGGAAGCTGACTATTATTTCCCTCAGGGTTTTAAAAGTAACCCTGAAGGTTTAGGAGTTTTTATTACTGTTGCTCCTGAGCCCCCATCTGGTATGTTCCCTTTATATCAATTAATGATCTGACATCAATTAGCTTTTACAAAGATTTACTGAAAATAGTAGCCTTATATTTTTCAAAATACATACAAAGAGTTTTTTAACATTCACCCTTGCAAACCCTTGTGTTCCAGATTTTTCTCCCTCTCTCCACATCTCCCTCCTCCCCTAGACATCAAGTAATCCAATAGAGGTTAAACATATATAATTCTTCTAAATATATTTCCACATCTATCATACTGTGCAAGAAAAATCAGATCAAATGGGAGAAAAGAATGAGAAAAGAAGAAAATACATCAAGCAAACAACAACAACAACAAAGGTAAAAATGTGAATGGCTCTCTCTATCACAAGACTACTGGAATTGCCTTAAATTACTTCATTGTTGAAAAGAGCCAAGACCATCACAGTTGATCATCATATAATCTTGCTGTTGCCATGTACAATGATATCCTGGTTCCGCTCACTTCATTTAGCATCAGTTCACTTAAATCTCTTCAAAACTGATCATTTCTTATAGAACAATAATATTCCAAAAAACAAAATTCATAAGTATTTAGTCATTCCCCAACTGATGGGCAACCACTCAGTTTCCATTTTCTTGCACCACAAAAAGAGCTGCTACAAACATTTTTGTACATGTGAGTCCTTTCCCCTTTTCCCCTGTTTGGGTGACAGACTTAGTAGAGACACTGATGGATTAAAGGGTATGCATAGTTTTCAGTTCTTTGGGCATAGTGGAGCACTACTTTCAAAATAGTCTTCTCCAGCTAGGGAATACATCTTTTTATTTGCATAAATAGCACTTCAGAGAAGAATAGATATTCACTTAAGGTACAAAGGTAGTGAAACATATTTATAAGAATTATATGGCCAAGTAGTATCTTGAAACTCCTTGCTCTTAAAAGACATTTTCCTTTTCATAGAGTCCCTTCCAAGTTCATTGTAGAACAAGAAGATCTTCTGCTCAGATTGGCTAAGTTTTGACAAAATGTTATTTTTTTTTAGTTGATAGTCTGGGCTGAGTCAAGTAGCTCACTCTATTATGTTAGGTCTTTACTACTATTGCTACTACCATCTCAAGGAGTGTTTGCTTAAATCTGATTATTGAAGGTAATTGATCTTGTGATGGCCACAAGATCATAACTTGGCCAATTCCATCTCCAGTTATTAAGTTAACCATAATCAGGAAAGAATAAAAACAAAAATATCCTGCAGCTATTGCCCTATCCCCATCCAATGACTGACAACAGTCCTTCTTACTCAAAAGCCACAAAAGAAGAGACAGATCATTTGCTCAAATCTTTGTATGCAATCTCAGTTTTGGTTCCATCTCTGTTGAGTCAACAACCCTTCTAGTTCCTCAGCACAAGCAGGAAACTTTTTGTCATCACAACATATTAACATCATGACTAAAACCAGCTTCCAAAGTTCGAAATTGTTAAATTAGAACCAGTGACAATGTTGTATATGTTCTGTCTAGCCCACCAGGAATGGTGAATCTGGGAATGGTCCAAGGCTTGGACCATTAGTGAGCCATACTCTCTTGTAAAGGAAAGAACTTTACCCTTTTAATGGGACACAGAAAAACAAAATATATTATTTCTTTCTTCTCCATCAAATTTGTGATATATTGGAAGTCAGACACAAATGTTCATTGCATGGTCCTGTGCCCTTTGTCCTTTTTTCCAGCTTTTTTTTTCTTCATCCATTAGTTTCAACCATTAACGCTGGGTACAAGTTATGGAACAAGTAGGCCTGAATATCTGGAAAATAGAATATATGAATAGGAGGAATTTACTAGAAGACTAGAAAGACAGAAAATGGTCAAAATATGAAGAGCTTTAAATGTCAGAGATTATTGGAAGCCAATAAAGTTTATTAATTTGGAGTAAGGATTCAATGACATGATTAATCATTCATATATAAATACCTTGTATTCCACTTAAAAATAATTGCAGTAATTATAAATCAACTAACCAGGCACTTAATAGATCCTTCTTTGTTTGCCTATTTCTGACAGTTGAAGCAAGGAGGAAACTAAGATTGGTTTCCTATCACTATTAGGAGTCATGACCAATATGAAGAAATGACCTTCCCTTTAAAAAAGGTTATGGAAACTCCTAATCCCCTGTACACTCACTAGGGAGAGTTCTGGGCATGTTGACAGAACTATGTATGCTGTGTCTGAGGTCAGCCTCTCTGAAGGATCATCAGTAATCACTTTCTTATTATGTCAAAGTTCTAATGAGTTTATGAGTAAAACATGTTTTTGTCAGGATAAGCTTTTTATTGTTATAGTCCGAAATCCTTATGGATTTATTCACCTTTCTCTCTAATATGAGCATGCAATCATTGTTTTAAATCTTTACCTATAGAAAATGCTTAGCCTTAGTACAATAAATGTTGTAAATGCATCTCAATTGTAATTGCATTAACAGTGTGCCCTGGAAACTTCTATTTTGTGGGCTGTTTTTCGTAGCCTGTTTGCATTATTCTGTGAAAACAAATCAAAGCAATTACTCAAAAAAAATACCCCAACATATTCTTCTGTCAACAAGAATCTATATCATAAAGGATATTTTTTCTTGCAGAATCAAGAAAACTAATGTTGCTAGAGTCACCTAAGTTGGTTTTCTGTCTTGGTCTTTTACTCAACAAGACACTCTGGGCAAAGTAATGACAAAGGTCTCATCGATATGCTACTTTTCATCTGCCTGACATTGAAATCAATGGACCACAAAAGAAGTCATTCTATCAGCACTGTCAGAAACGATCACTGAAATGGACAGAGCATATTATCTGATTTCTCTGAGCACTCACTCACTTCTGAAAGCTTTCTCTATGCCGTTACAAAAGTGACCCTACTTAGAGGTCATAGATAACGATGCTCTACAATCAAATGATGCTCAGCTGATCTGAAAAGAGGAGCCTTTCCCAGGGTGTGAGAAGATATAATGGTCTCCATATTCAGCCCTTGGGAACAAGCACATTCCCCATCTTCAGGAAGTGTGACCTGTAGCAGAATCAGCGGGGAGAGTAGAAGCCCTACTTTGTCATAAGTAGTAACAAGCAGCAGAGCACTGCACTCGATATTAAGGGGAAGACTTATCCTGATGTTGATATAGCATTAAAGAAAGACAAAGGCGGAAACAACATTGGATCTCGATGGATATCTTAAGGTTTTTTCTTTAAAAAAATTGTTTCCTTCCTTATTAAAAAACATTAATTACAAAGTCCCTTTAATTTCAGCCCTAATGATGATGAGTCTTTCATCTTAGTGGGCAACTATATGAGTTAATCACGTTCTCTGGCTTATAAAGTGTCAAGTTTAAGTACCAGGTGCTATGGTAGGTAATAGGGATAAAAATTATGTAAGCGGTCCCTGCCCTCCAGTAGCTCACCTTCGTATCAGTGGAATTTGTGTTCTATGTTTCAGACTCTCTATCAGGTACAAAGGATCTAGTTACAATGAATAATACAACAGCTTTGCACTTGGAGCTTATATATTCTAACCCAGATTGAGAGTCTACAGAGCCATTTACACCAACCTCATCATTGTATGTTTGTGAAATCTAGATAGTATATCAGCATTCTGCCAGGAAATGGAATCACTTCCATTTGAATTGTCTTAGAAAGATCCTGAAGGCAGAGAGGTCTTTTCTCAAACTAAATTTCCCAAGCATTCAAACTCTAGTGCAGAGAGCACAACTCAGATGGGCTGGCCAGATTTGTGCAGATACCAAACAAATGCTTGTCTAAGACCATTTTATGTAGAATTCACACAAGACAAGTACTCATGTGGTGGTCAGAAAAAAAAAGCGATCTAAGGACACTTTCAAGATCTCTCTTAAGAACTCTGAAATCGATTGCACGACATGGAAGACTGACATTATTATGGGATATGAGATAATCAACTAAAAATAATAAAAGGATTGTCTCACTGTACTGAGAATCCAATTGAAGTTTCATAACAAGAATTTATGATGTGCCCATTCATCAGAGAGTGCTGTACTCTATGAGCAAAGTAAATTGAAATAGCTCCAAAGAAAGTCAAGATATGCAAATTTAGAGAATCTGCCCCAAATGTTCACATGGACTATTTTTGCTCAAGCTCATAATGATTTGATCAGCCATGGTCGCACACTGTAACTCGACTCTAACAGAGTAATGTCATTTTGGTCCTCTTCAAGAATGGAGGACAACAACCAACCAATCAAAATATTCTAAAAGGGGATACAACAAAACCTTGTATAAATATATACATAATATAAAGATAAATTCAAATTAATACAAAATCATTCAATGAAAAAGAGTTTCAAAAGTAAGGCACTAGCAGTTGGGGAATCAGGAAAGGTTTTATGAAAAAGATAGCATCAGAAACAGAAGAGAATTCTGTACAGAATGAATTCTAGTGTGAGACATGAGCCAATGCAAAAGTATAGAGATGGGGCTATTATATGTGAGGGACAGAAAAAAAGACATTTTGCTAAACTGCACAGTGTGGGAGTGGGAGAAATATACAAAAAGGAAAGAATGAAAGATTGGGCAATGTTCTGAACCCAACGGAATTTTATATATTAAAGCCTAACAGAATTTCATATTTCATCCTAGAGGTAAGAATTTGTTTAATAGGGGATAGTCATAATTGGAACTACAGCAATGTGGAAGGTGCAGAACAATGGAGGGAGATGTGAGGTAGGGAGATAATTGCAAAGCTATTATCTAGGGGAGAAGTTCATGAAGGACTGAAGTGAAGTGGCAGCTATAAAAATAGAAAGTGAGAATAAAGAGATGCTTCTGGTGCCCACTGATTGGATATATGACTTGAAAGAGTAATGAGTAAAGTGAAACTGAGGCCATAAACCATAGAGATTGGAAGAATGGTGGTGGTATTGGAAGAAATTGTTGTTTTGTTCTTCATTCTCAAAATGGACCAATGACATTAGCAAAGCTATAGCTTGACTTGCAAGTGAATTGGTTTTTAGTAAGGCAGGGCTGTACAGAGTCACCAATCTCACTCTCTCCTCCAAGGTTATCTGAGTCCCACTGGCAAACATATATCAGGACAACTGGAGATAATATTGAATGCAGTGGGAGATCTGAGTCTTTTTAAACTAATATCTTTACTGGTCGGCAATTTGAAGCAATATCCAGAAGGGTGAGTTTAGGGGGAAAGAGTTTTGTCTTGAAAATTCTGAATTTCAGATTTCTCAGAGTTATCTGTTTGAAATGTCCAAAGTAATGTAGGATTAATGTAATGTAACATGTCCATGTTGTAATGTAGGATTAAAACCCATAGCAGAGACTAGAGCTAAAATATAGATTTATGAACAATCAGCATAGAGATAAATCCATGGAAACTAGGAAACAATAAAAGATTATAGAGAAGAAAGTAGGACAGAGCCTGGGGGAATAAATATACATATTTTTGGCATATTATCTAGAATGGCATGGAAGTTGAACCATCAAAAGAGTCCAAGAAGAGGTATTTAGAAAATTAGGGAATCAATAGAGAATAGAGTCATGAATCCCCAGGAAGGAGAAAGTATTCAGAAGGAGAGGCTATAAGTGTAAATGTAAAAGGTAGGCTAAGAAAGAAGAGGATTAAGAAAAGATTAGTGGAAATGGCAATTAAAGGACCATTCCTTGTTACTTGTGGGGAGAACAGTTTCAGCTGAGGATTGGGGTCAGAAGCTAGATTGTGAAAGGTTGAACAAGTGAGAGAAATGGAAACAGCAAATGTAAACAATTTCCAAGGAAATTGGCTGAAAAAAGGAGAAAGGGCTTGAGGAAATGTTGAGGTATAAAATTTTTTAAAAGATGAGGGAGATTTGGGTCTCAAAGAGTCAGACATGATTGAACAAGAACAATTTTTAAAAGTAATAGGAAAGGAATCAATAGATAGAGAGTTTAAGATTGTATTTTGGGGAGATGTGGAAGAGTTGAGGTAATAATCTCTGAAGAAAAATGGAAGGGATGGGATTAGGAATACATGTAGAGTAGTTGAATTTGACAAGTAGAAGATTCAGTTCATCATGAGAAATTGGGAGAAAAGAGAAGATAGATGGGGATTCTGTGAAAGGGTTTTGACATGAAAATGCAAGAAAAGGAAACCTCAAATCAAATGTCCTCAAGTTTCTTACTAAAGCAAGTGACAAAATCCTCATCAAGGTATGGAGAGATGAATGTGTGGGATATTTGAAAAGAGAAGGTATGAAAAAGTTTCATAGGGATATGAGATAGAGAATCAATTAAAAATAATAAAAGGATTGTCTTGTAATGAGAATCCAGTTTCATAATAAGAATTTATGATGTGTCCATTCATCAGAGTTGTGACTTCCTCCAGTTCTATTTAGTAGTACATGAGTAAGAATAGAAAGGTTCAAAGGTGGAAATAATCCAGAATTTAGGTTTGCTAAGGGATAAGTGGCAATACTACAGGGGGGGCAAAGGTCTTGAGTACAGACAATGTGCTATTGAATTGGCTAGATGAGGTCAGTCTTGAGAAAGGTGGAAATAAGTCAGGAGATGAAGGACTTTGATGTCTTGATAAGAGCAAAGAGTGTGTTTAAGAGGGATGAAACATAAAGAGAAATTGAATTATTTTTGTTGTTGTATTATGCTTTTTTTTATTAAGTAATTTACTCAGGTTACACAACTAACAAGTATCTAAAGCCAGATGAATTCGGGAAGTGGATTTCAGTCCCAGCAGTCTGTCCACTGTGCTACCTAGCAGCCCCTAATTGAATGATAAGGGATTATGATTAGATAAAGGAATATTAAAATTTTAAATTAAGTAGGTAATGGTAAAATTCAATGCATGACCATCCCTTTGGGTGGTTGAAGCAGAATGAAAGAGTAGGTCACAGATTTGAAGGACACTGATGAATGGAGAGGTAAGGGAATTTATAGAAAACAGATGTTGAAACCTTTTTAATACAGAGATGTTAAACGTGTCCTGTGACCCATAATATGACCCAAGTGCAGCCTGAACCAGATTAAATATAATTGGACAATACCAAACAAATAAAAATACAATAATATTAAAAATGGGGTTCTCTAAGTCCATGTGCAGCCCACAGGGACCCTTATGTGGCCCCATTCCTATTTGAATTTGACACTACTGCACCAAAGTAAGGGTAAGAGTCAATAATCAGTAGAAGATGGTAAGCTCAAGATGATCCAGGGGGCTAGAATAAAATAGCTACAATGATCTGGAATAAGTGAAAATTTTTGTTCTTTTGAGTAATAGTAGAAGTTGCTGAGTGATGATAATAAAAGGGAGACTCTCGAGTGTCAGTGAAGATTATTCCAACTTTCCTTTCCAGGACCAATGTGAGCAAAATAAGACTTTCTCTCACCCTAATAACCACTTCACACTAGGTCTGAGTTCATGACCCCCTTCCTCCCAGAACATATTGATTTTTTCCCACATTTCTCTAAGACCATTTGGGGAAACTCACGTAAGTCCCTTAGGATTAAGTTGGTGATTCTGACTGCTCACCTTGCTAGTCAAGAATCCTGACTGTGCTCACTTGATTTTCTGCCAAAAACCTTTGCTATATTCATTTCCCCTTCCTGCCCTCATGTTTTTAGGAACAACACAGAAACAATTTTCAGGATTGGTTTGTAGGATTATCTTCTTTTGACCATGTTCAGTTGTGCAGAACTGAATTCTAAAATGTACTCTGCTAAAAGAGAAATGTCTCCCAGGATATGTCGCTCTCCAACTATCTCAGATAGAGGTTTCTTGTAACCTTTAAGAAACACTCAAGAGGAAAATGTTGCTGCAGTGTGTTGCCCTTGCATTAAGTAAAGCAGGTGGGGTACTCTCCATGCATGTTGGACAGTAGAGGAATTGGGGCTTTTCTCTTGAAATTTCAAGAAAATTGTGCTCCTTCTTAAGAATCATTTAGGCTCAAACACTTGTCATTGTAACAATTTCAGATCTTTTTCAGTTCTAGATGTTTTTCTACGTCTACCTTGGCCACTAAACTGTAATGGTTATTATTATTTTCCTATGTCTACCTTGGCCAAAATACAGGAATGATCACTTCTCTCCCTATTTCACATGGTTATTGATGGGGGTGGGTGAGAGGTGAGGGGTGGGGAGATAGAATTTGTTAGCCTCATGGTACTGGCAAAAAGATTGATGAAGGTAGCTGGAGTAAGAGATAAAGTGACCAGAGCTTAGAAGAAATATTCCTTTTATGTCATTCTATACACACACACACACACACACACACATACTGTCATGCATCTTTCTCAATTTGATTTTCTTCTTTGCTTTTCCTAATCATATTAACTAAAGGTTTAACTATTTTGTTAGTTTTCTTCATAAAAACCAACTCTTAGTTTTACTTATTCATTCATAAAATTCATTTTTACTTTCAATTTTATTAAAATTCCCTTTTAATTCATATATCTTTCTCAAACTATTACTTACTTTACTCCATAAATGAACAGTGGAGCCTCCATAGAAACTAGTGGAAGTTGCTCTAGGCAGACCAAAGACAAATCCTAATGTACAGTGGGTCAAAAGATAAGAGCAGAGCCAGAAATTCTGGTAGAATTGAAATATAATTCAAAATTGAAAGTTGCAATTGAGCAAGGTTGAATCTATTGGTGATATCCTAAGGAGAGGGGTGGAATGTGGGAAGTGGAGGACTGAATTACAATTGAGAAACTACATACTATTTATCCCAGCCTGATTTTGGTCAGAATCAATCTCAAAATGTTGCCATTAATGACCATTTTTGTTTAAAAAAAAAATATATATATATATATATTTTATATACATATATATATATATATGTATATATATATATATATATATATAATTGAGAAAACATAGTGAGTAGAATACTGGATTTGGACCTTGAATTAAATCTTGCTGGTGATACTTACTAGTTAAGTCAAGTCACCTAACTTTTCTAAGTTTTATTTTCCTGATTTGAAAAAATAGAGGTAACAATATCTATGTTTAGTACTATTGATATATTATATTATAAATAATATAGCCTATGTTATATTACACCTAATATTATACTGCATGTTATATATATATATATATACTATATATAGTTACATTTAGTTATATATCACATGACATTAGATGAATATATCATATATAATTAGTGTAAATATATTGGTATTGAATATTTCATAAGACAACTAGATGGCTCAGTGAATAGAACTGTTTGAAATAGAAATACTATAGTTTGGAATCTATTTTGGAAAAATAGAAAAGTTTGGAATCAAGAAGACCTGTGTGACCCTGAGCAACTCATTTAACTTTTTTCTACCTCAACTGTAAAAATTGGAATAATAATGGCATCTAGATCCCAGGGTTATGAGGATCTAAAATGGTTATATTTATAAAGTGCTTAGCACAAGGTCCCTGGCATGTAGTAGGCACTTCATAAATGCTTATTTCCTTCCTTCCTTCAATAAGGTTGTCTTGACATTCAAATAAGATGATACATGCATTGAAGCAATGTGTAAATATCTGCAAAATATAAATATCAAATTATTATGTATGACTAGAAATGGAGATAGGTTAGTCAGGGGTCAGAATGAAAGATAATTAATAGGTAGTTCAAGGGAGAGATAGTAACCCCCTTACCCATCCAAAGAACCACCATTTATAACAAAAAATAAAAACAAAAAAAAAATCACTTCAATAAAACTAAACAACTCTTAACTATCCAATAACATCTGTAGAATTCTACATTCATAGTCATTCACCTCTGAAAGTAAGGGAAAGGGATAGCACATTCAGTTTTATTTTTTTCCCCATTCACTTTGTTGTAGTTGTTGTATATACTGTTTCCTGGTTCTGCTTACTTCATTTTGTATCTGTTCAGCAGTTAAAATATTTTCATTCCTGTCAGCATTTTCTATATTTGTCATTTAAAAAAAATAGTGGAGTAATGCTTTATCATGTTCATGTACTATAATTTGTTTATTCTTGAGATTTGCACAAGGTAAGAAGACAAATTGCTTGCAATTTGCACTTCTGGAATGGAGACAATCACCAGTGAAATCAAGATTTCATTAAGCTACTAAAACATATGCTTTAAAATGTACACAATTGGTTATTAGAAGCAAAGTGGTAGAGAAAAAAAGATCTGACATGAATCCAAGAAGAGTTTTGAATCCTACGTCCAGCCTATTCTAGCTGTTTGGTTGTGGACAAATTCCTTAACTTTTCAGCATCCTCGTGGACTCACTAATGCTATAGGGAGATCACTTACCTAGCTCCATCAGTAAAGGGGATTTCCACACCTTGAGCTCCCCCACACTAATGAGATCACAGCTTTAGAAAACAAAAAAGTGACATTCGTGGAATTTCACCACGCTAATAATTCTATCCATTGTTCATTTCAGTTTAGAAGAAAATCCTTTAAATCTCCTCTGAAGATGTGACAGATATTGAGTGATATTTGATCAAAGAGAATACTCTACATGCCTAATGCAAGAGCTTTACTAGTACCTACCAGCTACTTCATTCTGCTTCTCAATTTTATTAATTTTATTAGTCTTATCTAACATCATTAATGCAACTCCAGCTCTTTATCATATAATATACTGTTGCTTTAAGATATGTTGTTTAGTTAAATCTGTTTTGTTCAGAGTTTTAAAGGAAACAGTTTCTCCAGCAGGCAATTGTTTAGAGTTACTCTGAGTCCAAATGCTTAGGCAATGAATTGCTACTGAGTTTTAAATGTGACAAGTTGTTATGTACTGGAGAAATATAAACATAATAACTGTTGTATGGTCTTGGTATAGATTTATCTGATTATAGGCTGAAGAGAAGAATTGAATTACTAATCATAACCTAAACTGGGATTGTTTGTAGAAAAAAACATATAAAGATGAGAAAAATATAGAGACAGATAAGGAGGGATAAAAAGGCAGAGCCAGAAATGGAGTTAAAAGGACAGATTTTAGATCTGTATCAATTAATTTTAAGGCCAGAAATGATATATATTACATTTGCTACTGATGCGAAAGCCAAGCCAGACTAAAAGATTGGAAGTAATAGAAAAGTGATTCAGAGATAGATATTATGTCCACTGATTCAATAAACTCAACTTCAGAGTGGAAGCAGCTTATCTATTCAACAGGAAAACTACATTTATCAACAAACTTTTATATAAAATTCCTAAAACAGAAATGTTTAGAGGTGCAGAAATGTACCTTTCCTTCAGCTCTTAGGGTTTCCTCATTCATGTTCCTTGGTAGATTTCTCGTTCCAAAAATGTTTTCTTTGCACCCCCTTTCTTACGTTTTGCAATTAAGACCATCTAGAATCTTTTTTTCTAATAACAAATAGAGGTGACAGTAGAAAGTGTTTTATTCCTTGTTGGAAATCTTATTTTGCCTTTATCTTTTTCCTTCATTACTTATCACATTTTATGTCACATTACTCTCCCTTTGAACCTCTATGTTCCTGTTCTACTCAACAACTTCTTCCCTACCCCATACACACATGAAGTGTAAATAAGTTCAAGATTCTTCTAAATTAAAATGGCTTACAATTTACTTTTTTTCTTGTTGCATATAAAGCACAAAATTTTTATGATTTTATTTTTCTAAAACATAAAATACACACCTGGAAAAAGTTGAATGATTAGCAGAGCAATGGTTATCTTAAACTATACTATTTTTCTAAAGGCCTCTTCTCCCTTCCCATTTTGCTCTTCCTCCTATCCTCTTAAAGTCCATTCTTCATACCCAAAATTTCCCAGAAGTTATCACTAAGCATTTCCTCATTTGATACACATCACCAGGGTAGAAACTCACCACAGCCACTCACAGCTGCCCAGAAATCCTCAGCACAAGTGAATAGTGCTGGTGGACAGCAGCCAAGTCCACTGTCTGTCTCTTTCCAATGCCAAGACATTTGTCTCCTGTTTCCTGCACTTTTATCTGGCCTCATCTTTTCAACTAAATGAATTTAAATTATGCCTTTATCTTTTTACTCCTGAGAATTCCTTATTTCAGCCTCCATCAGATATGACTTCCTAGTAAGATCCATTTTCTCATTGAAAAGAGGATTATAAATACTATAAAGTGGGGAACTGGAGCACTTCTAGGAAATTAGTACAGAACTGGGCCACAAAGCAGAGGGAAAGGGGCCAGACTTCCTAACACAGGCTACGATCCTTAAAGAAGCTTCACATTAAAAAAAATTATTGATAGTTTCTTCCTGCCTGCAGAATAGCAACTTGCATGTTGTTTGTTTGGTTTCATGCCTGATAATGAAAAAACAAAGGAATTTACAAGAAGTTTTAAAAAGCATTTGTATGGCTAATGAAACTATTGCAATCATCACTTTACTCATTCTTTATCTAACCAAATCTCTCCTCAACCTACAATTGTTCCTTATTGTCTCTGAAATGAGATTGAAACTCCTCTGATATTTAAAGTTCTTCATAACCTGGTCCCAGCCTAACTTTCCAGAGTTGCTATATATTACTCTACTCCCTAATCCAAACCGACCTTCTCTATGTTCTTGACATATTTATGTTACTCCATCTATGCATTTGCCTTGGCCATACACTCATAAACTGGAACATACATCCCATCACTTCCCCCACTTATATCCATTTTCAGGATGTAGATCAAGCATTCTCTCCTATTTGAAGTCTTTTCCAATCTCTCCAAATTCCAATATTCCCTTTCCATAAGCATCTTGTCTTTATTCTCTTTATATTTATTCCATAATCAACAATGTGTGTATTTACCTCATTTAAACATTTAAAGCTCCCTGAGAGTAAGAATTGTTCCATATTTTGTATTTAAAATCTCAGTGACCAGAACAATGGTGGCACATAGTAGATACTCAATGATTATTACTGTTTTTGAAACATGAAGAAGCTCCTGTAGGTATTATCAACATTTTACAGGTGAAGAAATTGAGAAGAGTTGATTAGTATACTTCAAGAGATTAGAAGGAAATCTTATAAGAAATGATGCAAAATGAAATAAATCAGAGCCAGAGAAATAAAATGTGATATCATAATAATAATATATGATAGCATATATAAAATATAATAACATTCATATCATATATTAGTATAATATTAGTATACATATAATAATATATTACAATATAATAAGTCAACAAGTACTTACTATGTGTCTGGAGCTTTGTTCAGTACAAGAGATACAAATAAAAGAAATATAGCCCCTGTTCCTAAGGAGCATACATTCTAATATAGAAAGACAACTTAAAAAAAAAGCTGGAGAGAGGAGTTCCAGGAGCACTTTACTCATGATAATGGAGGACAAAGACCTTCAGAGATTCAAGAGTAGGGAGTGACCATGAGAGAGACCTTAAAATAATCATAAGTCACATTGTTATAGCCTTTAAGATGTGCAAAGCACCTTTGAAATATCACCTTATTTGGCCCTCACAAGAACTTGTATGAACTATTATTATCATCTTTTTTATATTCCAAGAAACTTTGTCTGAGAGTTCAAATAACTTGCCTAGCTTCACACAGCTAGTGTGAGGTGGACTTTGAGTTTAGGTCTTCCTGACTTTCTGATTTCAATTCCCAGGCTTGATCCACTGCACTGACTACAACAGTTTAACTGGAGAGAACTACACATAATACAACCATAAAATAACAAAAACTAAATGCTATATATTTATTTTTTTATTATAGCTTTTTATTTACCAGATATATGCATGGGTAATTTTCCAGCATTGACAATTGCAAAATCTTTTGTTCCAACTTTTCCTCTCCTTCCCCCCACCCCTTCCCCCAGATGACAAGTTGACCAATACATGTTAAATATGTTAAAGTATAAGTTAAATACAATATATGCATACGTGCCTATATAGTTGTTTTGCTGTACAAAAAAAAATTGGACTTTGAAATAGTGTACAATTAGCCTGTGAAGTAAATCAAAATGTAGGCAGACAAAAATAGAGGGATTGGGAATTCTATATAGTAGTTCATAGTCATCTCCCAGAGTTTTTTCCCTAGGTATAGTTGGTTCAATTCATTACTGCTCTATTGGAGCTGATTTGGTTCATCTCATTGTTGGAGAGGGCCACGTCTATCAGAATCGATCATCATACAGTATTGTTGTTGAAGTATATAATGATCTCCTGGTTCTGCTCATTTCACTCAGCATAAGTTCATGTAAGTCTCTCCAAGGCTCTCTGGAATCATCCTGCTGGTCATTTCTTACAGAACAATAATATTCCATAACATTTATATACTATAACTTATTCAACCATTCTCCAACTGACGGGCATCCACTAGTTTCCAGTTTCTGGCCACTACAAAGAGGGCTGCCACAAACATTCTTGCACATACATGTCCCTTTCCCTTCTTTAAAAATTTGGGATATAAGCCCAGTAATAACACTGCTGGATCAAAGGATATGCACAGTTTGATAACTTTTTTGAGCATAGTTCCAAATCGCTCCCCAGAATGGCTGGATTATTCACAGTTCCACCAACAATGTACAGTTTTTCCACATCCCCTCCAACATCCTGCATTATCTTTCCCTGTCATTCTAGCCAATCTGACAGGTGTGTAGTGGTAGCTCAGAGTTGTCTGAATTTTGAATGCTATATATTTATGATGATCAAGCTAAACCTCCTAAGAAAATGTGTAAGACAGTAAGTACTTCTCTCCCTTATAGAGGTAGAGAATTATGAGGGTGGAACATTGCATAGAATATTAGATTTGGTTGACATTTTGGTAGGTTTTGCTGATCCTCAGCCATTTTTCTTTTTTATTTTGTATTAAAAGAGAAGATTTGATAGATGACTTAAAATTTAATCCCAGAATTTACTAGTTGTGTATGACTCTGTACAAGTCACTTATAATCCTTTTGTCTCCTTTGGGGATAATAACAGCACCTACATCACAAGGTTATTGTGAGGACTAACCAAGATATTTGTAAAGTGCTTAGCCCAGTGCCTGGCACATAGTAAGTACTTAATAAATGTTCCCACCTCTTATCTGGGTGCAGGGAAAGAGAGGAACATATCACAAAGCACTGGTGATATAAAACAAAAATATCTATTAAAAAATGGAAGGAAACAACAACCTATGGCATTCATTGGAGTTCCTCCAAGTACATCTCATTCTGCCACAGTAGATGGACAACTGCTCAGTACTTTATAGACTTAAGAGAGTGTCCTGGGAGTACTGAGAGATTAAGTGATGCTCAGAGGCAGACAATTAGGATTTGTTAGAGTCAGGACTTAACCTACAGTACCTCTCTTATTTATCTGTATGTTCCCATTGCCTACTACAATGCTTTATAAGTAGCAGAGTGCTTAATAGAAGATTGTCGAATACAATAATTGAATTCCACTAAATAATTGGATATTCCCTCACAACCTAGAAAATCAGAAACAAATGAATGGAAAAGTACTTAGTAACTATTTACTTTGTCCCCAACATTTGGTTAAGTACTGAGGATACATTCTCCATTCTCAAGGAATCCACATTCTAATAGGAAGAGACAAACACATAAAGGAAGTTTGAGTTACAATTCATTTAGAAAAGACTACGGCATGCAGCAAAGGTGAAGATATTTTTTTTATAAACCATATCTATTTCAGATATTGAACAATTTGACAAAGCAAAAGACTTTTTCTGGGTCTTTGATAGGACCCAAATACAGAAAGGAGAAATGGTAGAAAATCCATCCATATATACATACATATATATATATATATATATATATATATATATATATATACATATATATATATATATATACAGTTATTTTGCTGCACAAGATAAATTGAACTTAGAAATAAGGTAAAATTAACTTGAGAAGGAAATAAAAAAATGCAAGTGGACAAAAACAGAGGGAATAGAAATGCTATGTTGTGCGTCACACTCATCTCCCATAGTTCTTTTGCTGAGTGTAGCTGGTTCTCTTCATTATTGAACAAATGGAACTGATTTGGTTCATCTCATTGTTGAAAATGGTCACATCCATCAGAATTGATCCTCACATAGTATTGTTGTTGAAGTATACAACAATCTTCTAGTCCTGCTCATTTCACTCAGCATCAGTTCATGTCAGTCTCTCCAGGCCTTTCTGAAATCATCCTGTTGGTCATTTCTTACAGTATAAAAATATTCCATAATACTCATATACTGCAACTTATTCAGCCATTCTCCAATTGATGGGCATCCACTCAGTTTCCAGTTTCTAGCCACTACAAAGAGGGCTTCCACAAACATTTTTGATCTATATGAGAATTAATGCAGCTTCTACCTGATTTGAGTCCATTCCCCCCCCCAATGCCAAATTTGTATCAGGAGTTAATATCTTGTCTTACCCTGACTGAGCAGATATCTCCCTCCAACTCTTAGCACTGTGTTTGACTTAGACTCTAAGGTTATGGTCATTAGCCCTCATTGTCAGTTTCATACTGGAATCTGCCCCTTGACTTTGTCATGATGAAAAGTTTATCCTGTAAATCTTCATTTCTTAGGTCTTCATAAATGCCTGTGCTTTTCCCATGTGTGCTTCTAGGCATCACTGGGGCTCTGCATTGTACTTCTAAAAGTATCTGCATAGAGTTAATATTTTGTTATTGCGACAGACAGAATATCATTTCTTTAAGCCTTGAATAAAAATGCTAGTGCCTACTAAAATTTTATAGATATGAACATTTTTGTTGGTATGTGGGTCTGAGCATGTGGGTCCAGTCACTGATGGCTTGAGGCAACATGATGTGCTCAGTTTGATGAACAGCTTGGTCAAAAAAAGACCCATTATTGGTGGGTCATTTGTAACAACTGGAATTATTTTCCCATACAACAGTCAGTTAGAAACTGGGAGAGAACCATGGATGTACATTCACTTTCAGTTCTTAAACCTAGTTGCCTCCAATTTTAAAAAATTGCAACAATTAGAGTGGTTTCAGAGTCTCTACTGTACTTAAAGGATTGTTCAGATATCTGAAATACAAAAAGAAAAACAAAATAGTTCCTAGTCTCAAGAAGGTTACATTATATTGTATATATACTTTAACACACTCACAATGTCTCTCCACCCTCAAATTTCTTGTGGCACTTTACTAGATCTATCCTTTGAAAATATCTCACTTATAGGGCAGCTAGGTGGCACAGTGGATAGAGCACCAGCACTGAAGTCAGGAGAACCCAAGTTCAAATCTGGTCTCAGACACTTAACAATTCCTGGCTGTGTTGACCCTGGGCAAGTCACTTAACCCCAATTGCCTCAGCAAACAAAAAACAAAAAAACTCACTTATAAATATGTTAATTGTTCCCCCCATTAGATCATAAGTTCTAGAAAGCAAGTACTACTTTACATTTATCTTTGTAACCCCAGAGGTAAAAATAAAATAAAATAAATTGAGCTAAATTTGTGAAACCGAAAATGAAATTTCCTAAAGGAAGTAACCAATAGTACCCCTCCAAAAATCTATCTTCCCCCATTAGAGAGACTCCTATATATGTACTGGTAAATGAAACCGAAGAATAACACAAGACTATTGCCTAGGTCCACTACAAATTTATGTTACAGAACCACAGCTGCAAGGTGATTCTTTTATGATTCCCTAATTAACTCACTATTCCACTGACTATAGTGACTCTCTGAAAACGTATTCATCCTCAAACCTTCCTTGGCACCCTCCCCCCAACTCTCTGAGCTGAGAATCTTGCCTCATCATTTACTGAAAAAATTGAGATCATTTTCCAAGTTCTGTCTTCTCCTCTCCTCTCCATCTCACACCCCCAGTTGCCTTATTCCACTGTCTCTTCTTTCCTTCCTGTCTACATGAAGAGAGCCCTTCTCACCAAGTTAAATCCTTGCACTATTGATTCCCTTCCATCCCATCTTCTCTAGCACATTGTCCCCTCCAGAATCTCCATCCTCCCACTTAATTTCAATCTTTCCTTGCCCTTAGCTACTTTCCTAATACCCACAAATACATGCCCATCTTCCCTATGCTAAAAATAAACTGACTTAATCTATTCATCTTCATTAGTTATCATTACATATCTCTTCAACCTTATGTAGCTAAACTCCTTGAGAAGATCATCTACAATAAGTGCTTCCATTTTATTTCCTCCTGCTCTTATTCAAAAAAACTACAAAGATTCCCTTATCCCCTGCAGGATCAAATATAAAATCCTTTGGAGTTCAAAACCCTTCACAATCTGGTCCCCTCCTACCTTTCCAATCTTATACTTTACCACACACACACACACACACACACACACACACACACATACACTGCATTCCAGGGACATGAACCTCCCTGCTATTCTTTGTATAAATGCTCTACCACTAGACTCCAGACATTTTCTTTGGTTGATCCCCATGCTTTGAATAATCTTTCTCACATCTCTGCCTCTTGGCTTGCCTTTCTCCAAGTTCTAGATAAAATCTCATCTTTTACAAAGATGCTTTTATAAGTTCCTCTTCATGTTAACACCCTCCTTCTCTTGCCTAACTCCAATTTACCCTGTTTAAATGTTGTTTGTATATAACTATTTCCTTTTCTCCCCCGATGCATTATGAGTTTCTTCAAAACAGAATCTTTTACCTTGCTCTGCCTGACATAATATAATCACTTAATAAACGCTTATTGACTGATGAACTGACCAAGGAGATCTATATTGCAGTTCAGCTTTCATTGGCTACATTAATTTTAGTCTTTGATTGTTTTTCAGGTTCATGGATTAAATAGCTCAGATGATTCTATTAGAAGAAAGGATCCTATGCTTATAGAAGATCTGGGAACTGACCCTAGTTCGCATAAGTTAACTGTATGATCCTGAGCAAGTCATTTTCCTTCCTCTTGTCCTCAGCTTCCTGTTATAAATTGTAAGCTTTGGGCTAGATGACTATCAATATTCCAGGTCTATGACTGTATGAACTTCTTTTAAAAATTAACCATTTTAGACTGAAAAGCCTTTGATCACTTTTTTAAAACTGCAACTTAAATCTCCATTTTTATTCTATTTGGTTTTGGTCTGGACCTGTAATTTGATCATTTTAGAGAATGCCTGGAATGGGAATTCCAGTAACATTTGCTCTTAATTTACCTGGGGCACAGAGAGATTAGGGATTTTGCCATTGTGACTCTGCCAGTAGGTTTCAGAGGCAGGGCATTTGGCTAGTTCTCCTAAACACCCAGTTCTATTGCATGATTTCTCTCTGATTTCTCTTTGGGCCATTATTTTTACAAGAAGGCTGAAGAAAGCTAGCTCTTACCAGAATAAATTAGCTAATTATTTAGGCGGGGAAATTGCTCAAAATTCAATAAAATGCTAATGATTGCATGCTTTAATTATACACATTTGCACCAAGTATTTTAAGTCAACAGAGCATAGAAATTCTATCTATTGAAATAACACTTAGTCAAGAAACAGTGAGAATTATAATGAAATGATCCTACTAATTGTTAATTCTTTTAATACTTGCCCTTGTGACCTGTATGGCCTTAATCTATAGTCCTGTCCAAATCTATAGACTCTGTCTATGGTGGAGGTCATTTAATCGGACTCTCAGATTTCCACTCTTCTTTCTTTTTGGTAAGATGGGGTAATAAGAGAAAAGTCACACCTCCTCCTTTCACAATCTTCAAATAGTTTATCAGTTTTGCTTGCTGAAATCAAAGGTGTGTCAAATCCTGCCAAGTGGCTATGACTTTCCCTGAAAAGTATCACCTCCTATGACATACTCTAAAGCTTGCGCTCAAAAAAATAATAATAATAATAATGTGTCTAGGATAAGAAGAGAAGATATCAAATGTTAGGAGAAAAAGGATTTGTATCAAATTTCTCAGATAAGAGTTGGTATATAACCAAAAGCCAACTTCTACTAGATAATTAGCCTAGATATAACTAGAACAAAGGATATGATCGGATATAATAACTGACCAAATTCTTCTCAAAAGAATTGCAAACTATCAATAATCAAAAGAAAATGAAAACTGAAAACTATTAGTAATCCCATGAAAGAATATTCAAAATCACTAATTACAAGAGAAATGCAAGTTAAAACAGTACCTAGAAAATTGGAAAATGTGACAAAAGATAAAGAGAAAATGTAACAAGATAGACAAACTAATGCATTATTGATGGATCTGTGACTTATACAATCATTCTGGAAAGCAATTCAGAATTATGCAAATAAAGTGGCAAAATTATGCAAATAAATCTCCATGTCTATAAACTAAAAGATTTCACTACTAGATATATATCATAAGGAGATTGAAAATCCTATACATACTTTGCTTTGTGAAAGCATAACTGGAAAGAAAGTAAATGCCCACCAACTGGAGAATGGCTAAACAAATTGTAGTTTATGAAAATAATTAAATATTATATGATCTTAAGAAATGATGACTATGTGAATATAGGGAAGAATGGAAAGATTTAAATGAACTGATGCAAAATAATCAAAAAGAAGAAGTAAATTTACAAAATAAGTCAACAATATCAATTGAAAGAACAATCACCACAAAACAAGCAAAAATGAATATTGCACAAATGACTGGGAGAAAAATCTTTACATTACAATTACATTAAGGTTTCATATCCAAGATACATACCCATATATGTATACGTATATATGTTTACATATATATTATACATAAACACACATGTCTGTGTAACTGATTGAAATTTAAAGGCCAAAAGCAATTTCCTAAAAGATAAAAAATTTTGAAAAAAATATGAAGAGGCAATTTTTGAAGAAAGAAGTTTTACCTCAAAGCCGTCAGACTGGCAAAAGTGATAATGACAAATGCTGGAAAGGTTTTTGGAAAAAGTAGCCACACTAGTTAATGAATTATTGCTAGAGCTACAAATTGTTCCAGCAGTCCGGGAAGCAATTTGGAACTATGGTCAAAGAATTACTGAACTGTGTACCTTTTGACCCAGTTATAACACTGTTAGTCCTATATATTGAAGAGATTAATGATAAAAGAAAAAGATGATCTATGTGTATATAAAAGGACCTGGAAACCAAGAGAGGACACTCTTATTGGGAAATCATTTAACAAGTAATAATATCATGAAAAATGACAAAGTAGACTGAAACTGTAGAAACTGAGAAGATCTCTATGAAATACAGCAGAGTAAAGTGAACAGAACTAAAACAGATTATACAATGACAACAATAATAGAAAGAAAAATAATTCTTGAAAGACTTTAGAACTCTCATCAATGCAATAAGCAAATGCAGAAGATCAAAGATGAAAAGTGTCTTCCACTTCCTACCAGAAAGGTGATGGCCTTAAATTGCAGGACAAGACATATATTTTTGGATACTCTTAATGTGAGAATTAATTTTTGCTGGATTATGCATATTTGTCATGAGAATATTTGTAATTGGTCAATGGAGAGGACAATGAGGAGGGATAATAAATGTTCGCACAAATAGGTAGATAATTTTAAAAGATGAATGTTGTAAAATTACAAAGAATGAATTTTCCACTAAGAAGAGATATAAGAAATACCTTTCCCCCTTCCTTTTCAGAGGTAGGGAGAAAGGTCTTGGATGTAGAATGCTGCATATAATGTCAGTTTGGAAGGTGGGGGATTTATTGATTGTTGGTAAGATTTTTATCTTTTTTTGTAATTCTTTGTTAAAGGTTGCTTTGTTGTATGAATTTCTCAGGGAAATTCAGTCAGTACAGGAGCAAAATATTTTTTTTAATTAAAAAGCATAATGTAGTGGAAATCCCTGGCTGAAATCAGAGTTCTGACTCTGCTATTTATTATCTGTATGATGCAAGGCAAATCCTTGCTCCTTCCTGGACTTTAATTTTCTGTAAAATGAAGAGGTTAAATGAGATGCCTCTGAGCACTACTGTAGTTCTTAATCCTAAAAAGGATCAGATTATCATTCCTATTCCCAATTATTAATGTTTAATTCATCCTTAACTTTATTCAATGTAATTTGACAATAAATATTCATCAGAGAATCATGGCATTTCATAGAAAGAAGGGACTTCCAGGGCCATTCAGTCTAGCCCATAGTTGCAAAAGTCTTTTCCACATAGCAGCCAACAAGGGGTCATTGAACCTTTTCATGAAGATCTCCAGGTATAAGGAATCTACTCTCTTCCAGGGAAATCCATTGCATTTTTTGGATATCTCTAAATGTTCAGAAGGTTATTTTTGTTTTGTATGGTTTGGTTTGGTTTATTTTTACATTTGCCCTTGTAGGACTTTTATACATTACTCCTAGATCTGCCCTCATTTTTCAAATAGAACAAGTTGCATTCCTTTGCCATTTTCAAAAGCTTGAAGATAGCAATCATATTCCCTCAGAGTTATGATACATTTTTTCCCCTTCCTGGCTAAACACCTTGAGATTTTTCATCTAATCATAGAACTCCATGAACTCCAGACCCCTAGCTATCCTGGTTGTTTTTGTCTACATTCTCTTCAACCTATCAATTTTCTTTTTAAATTCTGACACCAGATCTGAACATGAAACTCTAGCTGTTATCCAACCAGGAGAGATCACAGAAGGACTTTTACTTCCTAATGAGGGATTTGCCTCTCAGTGAAACCTAAGATTCATCGATCTTGATCTACACGTCATCATTCCATTGTTTCATATAGAGCTTTGATGTCCATTAAAATCCCTAGGTTGTTTTCAGTCAAACTGCTATCTGTATTTAAGACAATTAAAAAAAAAAAGAAATTACCTCAGTTTAAGTCTTTGGTCCATTGATTAAAATTTCAATTCAGTAAAACATTTATTAAGAGCTTACTATATCTAAGGTACTTTGTTAAGTGATGGAAATATATATATCCCTCCTCTAAAGGAGAAGACAGCACACAAAAGGAAGCTGAAAGGGGGATGGCAGAAGGTATAGAGCAGGAGATAGAGGAGGTTGTTCCTCAGAGTTGCAGTCAAGCACAGCAGATGATGAAAAATGGAGAATTATCCGGAAAGGTCAGATTCCAGCCCTCTGTAAAGGAAGGCCTTGGAAGTAGTCCTCCAATCAGACAGGACTAAAAAGAAATCAGGCTGTGAGCCAATAAGGGAAAAAATAGTGGAAAATATGCACAATTGGCCAGCATTTCCCTCCCTCCGTTTCTAGTGGATTTGTATTTTTGCAATTATGTACCATTTCCTCATGCTCTACAGGCTGAGAGAGGCTCACAACCAATGTGTAAGCAAGCCATTTAGTTTCATAGAAAGTTATTTGCAAGGCAGCACCAAAGTGGAAAGCTTAAATATCGTCGATCATTTTGTTAAACATTTTCAGACATCCTTTAAGTATTGATGAGTTACTACAAAGTCTACAAGACAAAAACATTGTTATTGTTTTTTAAAATAAAGTCTTTCTGGCCTTCCTAATGGATGCACAAATGTTCTGGCCTGGGAACTCTGGCAAGAGAGACTTAACTTTTCCAGGGCAATTGGCTCAGCCAGCCCCAGCATCTGGAGCAGCCTGCAATCTCATGAGGAATTCTTTTCATGTTCTCTCCCCACACCTCTATGAAAACTTGGAAGGTTTCTGAGAAGCACAAAGATTCACAATCATTGCCAAGACAACACCTTTCTTTCAACCTGCGCTCAAGAGAGGAAGGAAATTTCCTGGTAAACATGCATGAACACACACACACAACACACACACACATAAACACACACAAAATGACAGAGAAAAGACAGCTTGAACTGATCTCTAAAAATACATATGCAAGCCCTCCCTTAGAAGCAAGCTTTTCACTATCATGTACAAAGTTAATGGCAACTGAGGAACTACCATTCCAGAAACGTAGTCCCCTTTAATCCTTAATAACCAAATAAAAATGGGTAGCCCGTACTCAGGAGCAGCTTCAGCAAGGAGATCTCCAGGAAACAAGGCTCCCTACAGACTTTCCCTTGATCTTAAAGCTTAACTTGAAACATTTATATGCACCGAGCACCTGGCCAGGAGATGTGAGAAGGCCCTTTTCTTCCTCCCCCTTACCTTGGCTCTATTTCTTTCTTAAATAATAAATTCCTGGCTTTCTTCCCCACCGCTAACCTCTCCCCACCGCTGCCTCTCCTCCTCCACCCCCCCACCTTCCTGAACCAGATTCCTTTCTCAATAATTTTTTTATTCCCTCATAATAGTTTAAGAATAGCAAGACAAACTTGAAAACCCCCCATTAGCACCCATCAGATTGCCCAAGTGACGATCAAGCATCACCTGAGCAGCTTTCAGAAAGATGAAGTAGGCCGTCAGAGCTGGTTAATTCCAATCAGGTTGAGAACTTCTATTTCAATTCAAAGGGCTCAGGTTAACTTCGCAGGCCAATTTATTACCAACTTGCTGCATGTATCTTTCACACACCTTGCTGGGTGGGGAAGTGATGAATGCATTAACTCGCTCTGACTGGTCCTGTTTAAGCACAGGCTCCTGAATTATGGTCAGGAATTTGACAACAGCATCAGGAAGAATGGAACGGGAATGGTCCAGGGGTGCTGGAGTCCTGTGACCATGGAGTCACCATCCTAAGGGAGGAATCCATAGCAAATTCACACTAATCACAAACTAATGATTCTCACCTCCTTCTTTCATGCGAGTTTGTTTAGAAGTGAAAAGACTCAGTTTAGTCATAAAATTTCTATTTTCCATTCTATTTTCTATATTTTAGAATTTTATTTATTAGAATAATAGAAAAAGAGAATTTTATTTATTAGAATAATATTTAGAAATATTAGAATATTTCTATTCTAATACTTAGAATCATTAACGTCTTAAGGAGGAAAGAATTTTTCAATATAATCCAGTCTAACCTCCTAATTTTAATGCTCCAGAATTTAATGCTTCAGAATAATAATCCAGAAATTATGCTCCAGATATGTGAAAAAAAAATTTCACTAGTTAAAGGCTGGGTTAAAACTGGCATTTAGGAGTGTCTAAATAAAGACAGAAACTGTTGTCTCTTATATTTTGCCTGTATAGAACAGAGTTTCATGAATAATTACTCTTATGGCCCGATAAGCAGATTAGGGAGGGGTGTAAATTAGTGAGTTTAGAAAATTTAGTAAATGAGTATTGCATAAAGTTGTGTTTTGTGAAGCTTTAGAGACCTCTGGTAACATCCTGTAAATATTGTCATAGAATCATACTGAGAGATTGTAAAGGATCTTAGAGGTTAAATGATTTAATCAGTGTTATAAATAAATAGATCTGGGATTAGAACTCAGATCTTCTGATTCTTTAAAAACACACACAGACACACACACACACACACACACACACACACACACACAACTAACATTTTGGATTACTGGCTCCATCACAAAGCATTTGAGTTATGGATTTTTTTTTTTTTTTTGAGGGAAGACGAGGTGATGATTGAAGTCAATGTGTGTTTAGCTTCATGGATAGTCTAATTTTCCTGGTTGTGCTTATTTGGTGTTTATTTTGAAACTATTTTATATATGCTTTTTAAAAAATTTACATATTGTTAAATGTATTCATGTATTGTAAAATTATAATGTATAATATTAAACATTCCCATTATAAAATGTAAGCTTTTTGAAGACAAGGACTTTATATTCTCAGCACCTAGCACCTAATGCTGGATAGCGACTGACACTGAAAAATGGCAGACACTTCATGAGGCAGCTAGGAGATCCAGTGCATGAATTTAAAAGATCTGAATTTGAATTGTCTCAAACTGTCTTGAATCCTGTCTTCAGCAGAGTAAAAGTTACTCAATGTACTAAAATTTCCTTATCTGCAAAATGAAGAAAATAGCTCCTGATGCCCATAGGGATAAAACAAGATAAGATATGCAAAGCACTTTGTCCATCTTAAAGTTCTATATAAATGACAGCTGTTATTAATAGCTATTTGTTGATTAATTAACCGATTGTGAAGTTTACTCAAATTTGACACTGCTGGCATCTGCTACTCCTGACAGATTTATTTATTTTTATTTTTATTTTTTTTTTACAAAGAATACACCTGTAAAATTGTCTTTCTCTCTGTGGGTGCCATTGCTGTTTGAAGTTATTTCCTGCTTAGTGCCCTTCTGCTTCTTGGGTCCACACAAAAGCTTTGCTCAGAAAAAGCTGCCCCATTACTCATTATTGCTTTGTTCAGAACTAGGAGAACATTGTATACAGTAATAGCAATATTGTTCCACGACCGACTCTGACAGACTTAGCTCTTTTCAGAAATGCAATGATTTAAGACAATTCCAAAAAACTCTTGATAGAAAATGCTCTCAACATTCAGAGAAAGAACTATCTTGTCTGAATTTAAATTGAAACGTACTATTTTTCACTTTTTTCCTCCTTTCTCATAGTTTCTCCCTTTTGTTCTGATTCTTCTTTCACATGATTAATGTAGAAATATGTTTAATACGATTGTTCATATATAAAGTCAGATTTTTTGCCATCTTGGGTTAGAGGAAGGTAGAAAAAATAACATAAAAATAAATATCAAAAAATAAATATCAAATAAATAAATATCAAAAAAGAGTGAATGCATTATTGTCTTGTGATTTATTATGATGCTTATTTTAATATTATTGTAATAATTGATTTTAGTGAGTTATGCCAATGATTTTTGATCAATTACTAAAAACATTCATTTTATGAAGCAGCACAATAGTTAGTAAAGTACTAAAAATGAAAATATTAAACATGAAAGAATAGAACAGAAAGAATAGCAAGACATCCACCTATCCCCTGACCATTTCTATCTGCTCTGTATCACACAAGATAGCTAATGAGAACAAGACAACTGCTACTAGCTAGCTAGCTAGTATTTATGTGGCACTTTGACTTTATCTCATTTAATCCTCCTAATTCCTTGTGAGGGGAATACAACAAGTATCACTATCATTGCCATTTTACAGATGAGGAAATCAAGTCTCAGTACATTTAAATGACTTTTCTATGGCCATTCAGTTAGTGAGCAAGAGAGGTGGGATTTATTCAAAATCTTTATCCAATGTCAAGCTCGGCACCCATTCCACTTGTCCCTGAAGCACTTCTTAACTTTCTGTTCTTTGACTGTGCAGATAAATGAATATAGATATGCATTTGTGCATAGAAGCCCCTCAGGCTCTTGAAACAGATCCCATCAATGAGGACATCTGAAGGACATCCAATGTTTCTTTTAATAATAATAAAGTTGCAATAAAATGATATGCATTTTTGCAAATGTATTATGTATTAGTTCCTTTCAAAGCAATTTCAATAAGTATTCTTCTTTGTCCCACACATACCCATTTCTAAACAGGTAAGTAATGTTTTTTTCTTTTCCTAGTAGCATTTTAAATATGTTTTACAAGCTTCAAATCCCTTGGCATAAAGGGAAAAAATCAAAATGCTACACTAACAGCTTTGTCTTTTGTTTTTCTGAGATAATTTGAGTTTACACAGAACTCTTGTGGTCTTGTAGTATGTGTTTCCTTTTGTCATGTTGAGCCCATTTGGAGATCTTTTGTCTGGGATAATGTTATTGTTTTCTCCTTTAGTTCATTTTACAAAGGAGGAAACGGAGGTAAATAGAGTTAAGTGACTTGCACAGGGTCACATACCTTGTAAATATCTAAGGCAGCATTTGAACTCGGGTCTTCCTGATTCTATCCAGTGTGCTATCTAGCTGGATAATATAAGTGGACATGTTTCGAAAAATACTAAGCCCATTGGAAAAGCAGATAATCAGAAAATTAAAGGCATTGGTGCTAGAAATAAGAAGAGGAGTTATAAATTCTGTGGAGACAGGGGAAGGGGCAGAAGTGCATTTCACTCTTTTCATAGAATTCAGCAAGATGGTACAGGTTTTTAAAGAACTAAAATACAAATCTATTGCAAAGAACAATAGGAATATAGTTTCTCAAATATGCTTTGGATGAATTGGACATTTACTAGTGTATTGCACTCTATTCAAAATCTGTCCTCTAGTTGAAATGTAGAAGACGTAGGAAAAATCCAGAGGAAAAAAATAAAATCTTTAAAGAGCTGAGGAATAGAATCAACAGAGAAAGAATAAGGGAACTGTGGGCTTTCCTTGATATTTAACACCCCCCCCACATACACTCCTTATAATTATATGTTTATATATTGTTTAAAAAAAAATTAGAATGTCAACTTCCTGAGAGCAAGGTATGTTTTATTTTTATCTTTGTATCCCCCACTTTGTAGCACAATGCTTTGTACAACTAATAGGTGCTTGATGAATGATTGTTGAATTGAATTGACAGAGATCAGGGATTTATCTTTTGGAAAACTGTGTTTAATTATTCTTTGTTTCCATTAAGACTGGACTGTAGGAATGATCTGATGAAAAATAGTGGAAGATATATAGGAGAACACTCCCATTATCAATTCTTCTTGCCTGACAACTTTTTAAAAATAGAAAATAAATAAAGATAGGCATACAAATACCATACATACATATGCATATAGATTTATAACATTTAAACAGCAATTTAAATTTTGCAAAGCACTTTAGCAATATTCTCATTTTATCCTCACAACCAACCTAGGAGGTGGTTATGATTATCATCCCTATTTTATAGATGAGAAAACTCAGAGGCAGACAGAGGTTAATTGACTTACTCAGGTCACACAGCTAGAAAGTGTGAGAAAAAAGGGATTTGAACTGAGTCTTCCAGACTCCAAGTCTAACATTCCACTTAGTCACCTAGCACCAATAATCTTTCTGAGAGAGTTTGCCCAGAGGCAGGCAAGGAACCAGAAACCTTTTTAAGAACTCTTCCAACCCTGAAATTCTGTAATCATTCTATCATTTTAAATTTATATATCATAGTAAAGTCACTCTCTTTGGGTCAGTGGAAGCCTAGTAACTAACCTAAGAGTGAAGTTATCCGTCAGGACTCAATAAACCATTCCCTCCTTAGCAAGAAATATTTTTCAAGCCAATGGAATTAAAAGATATGATTAAAATTACAATATTTTGAGTAGAAAAACAACAAAATATAACAAAATTAAAATCTCAATATTTATTCTTGGAAGAACTGGGGAATTAACTCATTATGCACCTCACTGAATGTCTTTATATCTTCTGTGTTACTTTAGGCTTCTCAGGCAGGACATTTCTTTTGAAGGAAAAAATGCATTGTGAGCTACCTTGGTGGGAAGACAAGGAGTTGTGAAGCAAGTATATATATTTGTGTATGCATATGTACACACACACACACACACACACACACACACACATATATATATATATAATATATCTGTTTCCTTTTAATTTTACATATGAATTTTTTTTTTAATTTCTAAAGGTTGTATAGGGAAAGGAACTGAAAAACATACCATAACATATCTTTAAAAATAACGTTGATTTATAATTTCAGATCAGATTCTTGATCATCAAAATCAATGAGAATGGCTTCGTCTCCAATATGAATCAGAATGATGTAGCATCCCACCCTGAAGGAAAATTACTTTTTAAAAAATCCAAATCTGAATTTTTTCCCCTGAAAACTCTTCCCTTATTTTTCTAAGATTTATAAGCCCTCAGAAAAAATACCTAGTTGGATAGCCAAGCCAGTTGGTTTCTTACTAGTTATCTGTACAGTATCTCAGGTCCCTCTACTGGTTCAGCTCTAGGGGAATTCTTTTCTGGAGTTCACTGTTAAACAATTTCTAAATGAAAACTTTTGATTTGAATTTGTTGATAATTCTTCCTCCCTCAATACTACCTCATATTATTCCTTGGATACCCTGCAATAACTGTAGCTGGTGGTGATAGAAAAGGCAGTGGTCAGTTTGATGGAGTAAAATATCAAGGAAAGTCCACAGTTCCCTTATTCTTTCTCTGTTGATTCTATTCCCCAGTTCTTTAAAGATTTTATTTTTTCCCTCTGGATTTTTCCTAAGTTCTGTATTTGTGTACAGATCTAATGCATCTTTGTTGCCATGAAGAAGGGTCTAACTTAGAATATTCCTCAAAAATGGTCTTGAAAAAAATAAAAATTAGCTTTTCAAAAGCTGACATTCTTAAGGCATAGTGTCTTTAGATAGCACCATGATTGAAAGAGCAACAGAAAGGAAAGAAAAAAAAATAAGCAGTGGAATTTTTCAGAGTATTTTCTTGCTTCCAAAGTCTTTCTACTAATTAAACATATAAGTGTAGTTTTATAAACAATATATGGCATTCTTTAAATTCAAGAATTCCATTTTGAAACTTTTCTCCTCTTTGGAAAAATATTTATGCATTTGCAATCTACTTATATTATTTTTCTCTGAAAATTGTCAGTAATTTGGATGTCTAACTCATTCAAGAGGGCCCTTGCTCCTTTTAATATCAATCAATGCAAAGTTTCAAAATCCATGAAGCCACCAATTGATTTGTTATTCTCTTATTCTAATCCTTCGAGTTTTCAAATTGGGGAAAAAATGAGAAGAGAAATTGAAACTACAAAAGATAAAGGAAAATAATAGATTTGGTAGAGCAGAGCAAGTAACTGTATTCTCTTAAGAAGCAGAAACTTTTGTTTGAAGTAATCTTGCCCAAGGACAGCCACACTGGAACCCAAGAAAGCATAAAAAGAAAAACCAGGAGGGTTTTTCATTAAAACACTCACATTCTGGCTAATAAGAAAACTCAGGCTTTTCAAGAGTCATAGAATCTAACATTTGTTACCTTCCAAAACATCAGAGAGATGGAGTTGTCATTTAGAAAATTTCTGGATCATTCTCTCCCAAAGAAAACTAATATTTCCAGTTTAACAATAATCCAGTTCAAGAAATATGGGATATTTAGAATGGAGCTATTGTTGCCTCTCCCAGAGCTTTGTCAGACTCTAGAAGTCCACCTTAAGCAAAATGCATAATAAAGCTTTGTTTTAGATGTATTTTGGAATATATGTTTCTCAAAAAGATAGAGTCCTAATTTTATCTTTTTTTAAAAAAAACTATTTATTTTTTATTTTTGAGAATTCTAATTTTAACCCATATTTTTGAGTATGTGACACTATTTGATTTTTCTTTTATTTACCTGATATTTAAAATGATTGCCAATACAAGCTGGGACCCTCCAGAATTAAGACTGTCCTGCTTTTCTTTAAATTTCCGTAATTTCTTTTACAAAGTAAATACTTAATAAGTGTTTTTTTTTTGAGTGGCTGACTGATTGATTAAAAAAGAAACTTCCTATACTTCAACTCAAAACAATTTTAAGTGAATATATGGATTAAAATTCATTTTATTTTGAAGAGATTTGTGGTAGCACTTAACATCAAAGAGCACAGACTCTGGACTCAGAGGACCTGGCTTCAAATTCTGTTTCTAATGCTCATTAGATGAATGTTACTCTATGTTTATGACCTTGGATGAGTCATCTACTCTTCCATTAAATGAGGAGATTGAAGTAAATGGCTTTTGAGGTTGCTTTCACCTCAAACTCTATGACCCTATGATTTTCTGGAACTTCTCCAGGATGTTTCAAAACCATAGTTGGAAAATCATTTTGTTAAAAAGGTTAGACATGTCCCTATCTACCTGAGCTACTCCCTGAAGTCACTGAGGCAATCTTATTCTCACAATCTTAAGGGTGTGAAAATTTTCTAATATTCACTGTATTTTTCTCTATATAGAATTTACTCTATAAAATTTACTCCCATCAGTGTCTTAGACTATACAATTCATTTCCCTCTCATATAGTTATGGAGCTAGAATACTACTTTTAAAATTATTTTTCTGCATTTCAAGAGACATAAGTAGAAAAATGAAAAGTCCTACTAGGATGTCATTCTCTATAGAGACTTTTAAGAATTAACACAAAAGAACAATATTGCCATCTAGTGGTCATACTAAAGACAGTTGCAAACATTGGAGATAAAAAATGACCTTGTTATTTTGTGGGATTGTGTTCCTAGAAGCTCACTGTTTGGAAAATAGTTAAAAAATTAAAGAATCAGGTTTAAACTTAAGTGGCCTTTCTCTTGATTGCTAAAGACATGCTCAGAACTCTACATGACTAATCCTGGACTCTGAAAACCCATTACAAACTTCATATTTTCTTGTCTTCTCCTTTCTTTTCCCCCTCATTCTCAGATTTATCTTTCTAATTCTGACTTGATAAACTCTGTGTAACTTCTATCCAGCATGTACAGTCACTCATGTGGGTGCAAATTTCCTTATTACAGTTTCAATATATCACGAGTTAGCATCAGAAAATAGGAATTTTAGATGGAAATCAAAAATGACATAAAAGTCCAGCAGACAACACAGGAAAAAATTAAAAACTCAATGCATAAAATATGTATATAGTATATATGTAGTATTGTATATATCAACTCAAATTTTACAGTTAGGTATTGTACCTAATAAAAGAAAAAGAAAAAAAATTAGCCTTTTTTTCTAGTAAAAAAAGGAGGGGCAAAAACTTTCATACAGATTTTCCAGATTGAAGGGGTGCCTCCCACTATGTGGAAAAGTAACTATATTTGTGTGCAAATGTGCAAAGATGCAGTGAATATATTTGACAACCTGAAGCATTTCCAGCTGTCATCCTTGTATCCTCATCAAGATAAGCAGTCTAGGAAAGTTCTCCAAGTAACTCGGGCTGTTAGCCTAGGGCACCCAGCCCACTCTTAAAGGGTGGTCTTCTTGACGCCTTTCCCATCATTCTATGGGAGGTCTCACTGTGTTTTGGAATCCTTTCTCAACTGGAAGACTGTTCAGGAAAACCAAAAGTAAAACCTCAAGACAGCACTCTCCCACATCCAGAACATACAATTATGGTTTGTATTTCTAATTCAGTTCAACAGATATTCATTAAATACTGCTTTTTACAAGAAACTGAGGATATGAAAAGAAAAATGAAAAACTTACCCTCAAGGATTTTAAGGGACTTTTGGAAAGATACAACATAGACACATAAATTCAAGAGAGTTTGAATAGGGGAAAGGGGGACTTTTCTAAGAAGAAATATTACTTGAGCTGAGTTTTGAGGGAGCGAAAAATTCTAAAAGGTGGAAGTGAGAAAGGAGTCAATCTATAAATTGGGGAAAACTAGTACAAAAGCATTCAGAGGCGGAAGGATTATTGAGTCCAGACAATACCTCATGTCAAAATGTTCCACATTTTCATGTCTTAGATATGCTAAAGAAAGGAACTGGGCTTCTACTTTGATTTTTATAAAGAACTCCTGGGTGAGAAAACCTCTTCTATTCAGCCTGGTCCACACCCTCTCTAACTTAGTATCTTAGAGACAGTTGCCAAGATGAGAGTACCATGTGGCTAATTTATTTCCCTGTATATATCATAGGAGACATTTAAATCCAGATTTTCCTGGCTACACATCCACCTTTCTATCCACTACCCCACACTTTCTCTCATTTAAGTTGGAAATAGACTATTCTCAGTCAAGTTCCTACTTTCCTTTTCAAACATTTCACTTTCCTCTTTTCTTCCTTCACTTATTTTCTGTTTCATAGGATTAAGATCATGATTTCTAACTGTTATTGGTACGGTCTACCATTGTAGATTGCAGCTTCATATGACTTGGTAGATAGATAGTCATGAATTATTGTAGAAAAAGAAAATTCATCATGTAATTGGCCCATCTCTAGTAATGAGTTTCTGTATGTCTATGAGAATGTGTGTATGTAAATGTGTGTATGCTTTAAATATCAATTAACAAGCACTTTTCCCCACTTTCTCTTTTTCTTCCAACATCTCATCTCCCCCATTTAAAAAACAACATCCTCGTAGTAAACATGCATAGTTAAATAAGTCATTCCAATGTCAGTCATGTCCAAAAAGGGATGCCTCATTCTGCAGCTTGAGTCCACCAGTTCTTTTAAGAAGTAGATAGCATGCTTAATCACTAATCCTCAGGTGTTATGGATGATCATTACATTCATCAGAATTTGCAAATCTTAAGCAACTAAGTGTACTACACAGAAAGCTGCTCCTATAATCATGATAGACCTGAGTTGAAATCTAGCTTTGTTGCTGGGCAAGTTTACTTAACATCAGTCTACCTTAGTTTCCTTATCTACAAAATGGGGATAATAGCACTGAAGAATCAAGTGAGATAATCATTTTAGTGCTTGGAACATACTAAGTGTTACGTAAATGTTAGCTATAATTGTTATCAGTTGCTTTCTTTTACAATTTTATTTTTATATAATTTGCTTTTCTGGTTCTACTCATTTTATTCTGCATCAGTTCATACAAGTTTCTCCAGGCTTCTACAAAACTATCCCTTCTAGCCATTTCTTGGGGACATTCCTTGATATATATTTTATCACATTCATATACTATTATTTGTTCATTCATTCCCTAATTTATGGGAATAATGAATTTGTTTTAACTTTAGCCTGATGATAATGACAATAATAAAAATAACAATAAGTCTACCTTTAAGGTTTGCTGTAAAGATCAAATGAAATAATGTTTAGAAAAAGTATGTAGCACAATCCCTGCCACATAGTAGGTTTTAAGTTTTGCAAAGTTCTTCCTACAAATCATCTCCTTTAGTCTTCACAACAACCCTGCAAAGGTAAGTCCTATAACATCCCCATCTTACGTTTGAGGAAACTGAGGCAAAGTTAAAGTGATTTGATCATGTTCATATAGCTGGAATCTAAGGCTGGATTTGAATTCAGATATTTGTGAATCCAAATTTAATACTTTTTCTACTACAACCAAGTAGCCACTTGAGATCATCTCTGGGTTAAGAGACTTCTCAAAATAACCCAGAAAATTTTATATGGTTTCCACAGGCATTCATACTAGGAGCCTTCAGAGCTGGATTAGATAGTGTCAGCCAGAGCTTGTATTTTCTGGCAGAGCCTGTGAGAACACTTAAGTCCTATTCATGCAATGATGTAGATACTTTGTGTACTATCAAGTATGTTTTTTTAATTGGAAGTATTACCCTTGTTTTCCATGAAAGGTATCCTCCAGTGCCTCACATTGGCTCCAGGGCTATGGCAGCTAAGCTTTTGTAGGTCCCACCAACCTAGGAAAGTTTAGCAGAATCCTGTACAGCACTGGACTCCATCTGTTTTCTGAAACTGGGTCCAGATCAGCTCAGAGAAGCTCATCACCAGATGGTTGGTCCATCAGAGATTAATTTTTTCAGCCAGACCAACTCACAAAAAACCATCTTCTAAGTCACAGAGGTGTTGTGAGCTATACAATGGAGGGGGGGTCATCTAAATTGCTGAGACCTGGTCAGATATCTATCTCCTGACTTCCCTGGTCCCCTTCACATCTCACAGCTTAATGAAAGAAGGAAGCCCTCCGTAATGTCAGTGTCTTCTCTCAGAGATTGTCTCCAGGTTATCCAGAATGTTTCTTATTAATACATAGATTTTGTACGTTGTGAGTGCTCCTAAGAACAGGGAATGAGTTGTTTTATTTTAAGCGATACCTTCATTTATATCCCCATTGTTTAGCGCAGTGCCTTGTATATAGCAGGTGCTTGTTGATTTGACTTGACAATTTGGCCTTTATATCATGAACTTTTTCATTACAAAATACAAGACTGTCTTTATTTCATTGAATCACTTGAAGAGACCTTTAATCCCTCTTCTACCCTCCAAAAGAGAAACATATTCTTGTATTTCCTTTCTCCAAACACCTTAAAAGTAAATATTTAATTGGAAATGGATGTATATGTGCAGAAAGAAGAGACAAAAAGATTGAATTGGTTTGTGTTACTGCTCTCAATTCTAAATTGTAAATAAACTAAAATAATTTGAGATTTGGGAAGGATCTTTGCCTTTTCTTTACAAGGAAAATGATTCAAAATCTTCCGACTAATTGGTAGTATAATAATATATAAAATATAGTTGGGTCACATAGATTAAGTGCTAGAAGATACCCAAGAGATCATCTAGTCCAGCCCCTTAATTTTACAGTTGAGAAAATTAAGACTCATAGAAGTTAAGCACCTTTAGTCACATTGTGACTATAAGTTCAGCATTCTATCCACTGCACCATACCACATCTTGCAACTTTCTGTCTGTTTTAAGTACATGAGGCATAAAGTGATCAGGTGAGTCTGAGCCAGCAGAAATGAAGAAAAAAAAAGAACAAAATTTGTATTGGGGGAGAGGGGACATAGGTCCCTAAATCCCTGCAATATTGACCAACTCGTCCCATCAGAGAGGGGGAGAAGAAAGTCACTATTAATAACAGAGCAGTGGATTCTGGCATCAATTTCACTTGTTTCCGATTCCCACAACTCTCTCACCACACCCTACCTAAGAATTCAATATTTTCTAATGTCTGTAGGCTCTTCTTAGAGCTATGCAAGAATCTATTTATAACTAGGGGAGATCAACTTGGTCCCCTGGTGCCCTGCAGACTCAATCACTGAGAAGAACCCAGGCTGAATTATTGGGTGTGCACTAGTATTGTTAAGGTGTCTCTTGAGGAAGAAAATTATGAAGTGAGAAACAGGAACCATTGCTGCTGCAAGAATGAGAGCTACTTTTAATCATGCAATCAATCATTCTTTAAACATATGACTCATTCAGGAAATCCAAATCATTTGAAAAACACTGGGAAAGGCAGACTGATTTTCTCAACTAGTGAAATGTCAAACACATTGAAATTCTTTGATTGCCGATCTCTTCCTAGTCTCTCCTCCATCTTCCAATGTAATTTGACTTGTTGAGATATTGAAATGATTGCCATGGAGACCATACGCTCCCTTTGTTCCTTCCTCTATACCTAGTGATTCAATTGAGGATGATTTAACCTAGAGAGAAGACTTCAGATGGAGAAAGAGGGAGACATTATGCCAGAAAGGCTATCACCTGGAAGAAGGGTTCGATTAGTTCTGCTTAATTCCTAAAGGCAGAATTAGGAGTCTTGGACACAACATGTCAAGAAGCAAAGTTAGTCTTGCCAGCTTCTAACAATTAGAACTACCCCAAAATTGAACAGACTGCCTTAAAAAGTTGTGGATTACTCTTTCCTGGATGTGTTTAAGTAAAAAGAGTTCTTGTCAGGGACCAATTAAGGGAGGATTGGTTTAGATAGCCTTGGAAGCCCATCATAATTCTGAGACTCTATAAACAGGAAGAGCCAAGTGAAAGCAGAGAAGATGGTTAAGCAGAAAGAGTATTTCTTAGCCTAGTCTATACCATTGTCATCATCATTAATGACAATAGGATAATTAATAACAATTGTATTAAACATCTGCAACTGAACCAATGGGTTTGGAGTATGAAATAGGAAACATAAGTCTCATCAAGGGCATAACTCTCCTTCACTTATTATCATAATTATTAATTATGCATAATTCTATTAGATGATAGCAGTATTAACAATAATTCACATATATTATAATAGCTAAATGCCTAAATAATTAGCTTTATAAGGGATTCAAGCATAACTCAATGATATTTTATATAGAGAATTGGGAATATTTTTTGCTTATGTAAATACAATGACATCTTAATGTTCCACAGATAATTATTCAGCTATTAGTCAGTTTCTAAGTCAGAGACTAAATTCAAACATTAGTCAGATGTATTATTGTAAGCCAAGTAACACTGATACGTTAGGTTTAAAAGAAGGAAAAAAAAATGTATCACATCAGAGAAGAGTTATCAGTGCTCAGAGTCTGGCAGGAGTAAACTGTTAGATGATCATACATTTCACTACTTTAAGGATCTGTGATTTCACCGGTGTGAGTATTCCCTTGGCAACTGGGTGGAAGAGCTCCGAGTACTGCTGTGTAAAAAAAAATTCATCATCCTGTTGCCAACCTAGTGATACCTCTCTCCAAATTTAGTCAGACTTCACCCCAGACTACAAGCATAACACAGTCCATTTCCAGACCCATACTCAAAGCTTTCACACTTGGAGGACCTATCAGAGTTTTGGCTGTGATGTCAAAACTTTTGGGAAGGCAGGAAAACCCTCCCTTATACAATGAGTCATCAAAAGGAGGTCATTAGTTAAAAAAAAAAAAAAAAAAAAAAAAAAAAAAGATCATTTTGGGTAAAAAAAAAATACATGCTGTAATTCTATTTTCATAGTTCAGTAAATCATTTATTGAAAACATTTATCAGACAATTAAAAGAAGCAAAGCGATCAAGAATTATAGTACTTTGCTTTAATGTACTCTCAGCATACTTCCTTATCCACTACATTGCCTAATGGATTTGCTTAGCCTATCAAAATGCCATTATATTTTGTTTAATGTTTCATGTCGAGAAAAAATTACTAATACCTACATTGTAAATTACAAGTCAGCAATTTTACAATGTAATAATTCTTCTGGTATCATTCATCCAAGAAACCCAAAGTGCTTTATAAACATATCATTAATCCTACATGAAAAGGATCTCCACCTCCTATTTATAGAGAACCTTTCTGCTGCCCTGCTGGCTAGAGATGAAGCTGAAAGTCAAGAGGCACAAATCAGTTTAGTCTCACCTGCCGATCCCTTTCTGTAGTTCCTCTGCAAATGCTCAACATCTGAGACCACAGAATTCAAAACTATATAACTTCAGCTAGCTTCAATTCTAGGGGTAAAGTAGGATAGCGGATCTCTCTGAAAGGATCTCTTCTCCATATCTCAGATGATGGAGTTCAAAGAGATAGAACCTCAGTAAGACAGATTCAAAATAACCAAAGTGATCTACAGCCATCTGACCCCTCCCAGATATCACTGCCCCCCCCCCCATTTGTAGAAAGGATGCTTTTTGGAATGAAAAGGCAGTTCTTCAAGAAGATTTTTCTAGGATCTATGAAGGTCAGTGTTGAGGAACCCAAATCTCATTGGAAACAGAATTCAGAGGAATTCAGTGAGATGTGCTCACCATTGGGCACCAGGAAATCTGACTGTTAGAGCAAATCACTAATATAAGATGGGGAAGGGGTGGTTAGACAATTCTTTGTCTAAAATAACTGACATTTTTTTATATAATTAAAGCTTAATATGGGTCAGCAGTGCGACATGGAAACCCCAAACCCTCCTGTGATCTAGGGCAGCATTGAGAGGAATAGTTTCCTCTCTTAAGTAGTAGGGAAGAATGATGGCGATATTCTCACAACTTCAGGACTACATCAAGTTCTGGGTCCCACAGTTTGAAATGAACATTGATAAGGTGGATATCATCATTCAAAGAAGAGCAACCATGGTGAAGGGCCATGTGCCCATGCCATATAAGGATCACTCAAAAGGATTGGGAATGTTTATCCTGGAGAAGGAAGTAGCAAGATGGTTCAGTGGATAGAGCACTGGATCCAAAATCAGGAAGACCTGAGAGTAAACCGAGACTCAGACACTTAACAGCTGTGTGAGCTGGGTAAATAATTTAACTTGTGTTTGTTTAATCCACTGGAGAAGGAAACTGAAAATTATTCTAGTATCTTTGACAAGAAAACCCAATGGATAGCATTGAAGTGCTGTGATCCACAGGGTCAAGAAGAGCCAGACACATTATAAAAGCTGAATAACAATAATCTTGGGGAACAGAAGGCTCAAATAGAACAATTCCATGGCCTGAATTTGTGTGGAAGAAGAATGAGATTTTGTTCTGCAGTCTCTTCTTTCCTTGAGGTTCTCTGAAATAGTGTTCTTAATAATAGGATATGAAAATCATAGATCCTTCTTGCCTTCCTCTACTTTCCATTATTGTCTTATTTTCCATTATTATTAAATCTGGATGCTATGCTTTTATAGGCAAGTGATTCACATTGTAGGCTTTTATCTTCATAGAGCAATAGGAAGCAATAGCTCCCATCACATTCTAGATCTAACCATTGGGAATGACTATGAGAAAGCACAAACAAAATCCATTCTGCCCTGTTGAGATCTTTTAAATATTCAGAAGTTTTTGCTCAAAATATGGTTGTCCTACAAAGAGTGCTGAATTTACACTAAAACATAGTGTTTTTGACCAAAAGGTTCCATTCTTCAATAAGAAAATTAGGTTTACTGATCCGTATTTAGGAAAGTTGTATTGTTGTGTTTATGTGTGAGTGTGTAATTTTTAAGAGTATAAAGTCAGCAGCCACTGGATGTCACTGATTCTCCGTATGAAAGCATCAGGCCTAGCATTTCTATAGTAGTCAAGAACATATTTCTCATTAAAAAAATAAAAAAATAAAAAACCAAAACAAAACAGGCTAAAATCAGTTCATCTTAGGAAAAAAAAAAGTTATCCTCCAAAATATATCCCAGTGAAGTTTGGGGTTTTTTTTCCTTATTCAGCTACATAGTTCTGCAGATGTAGGAAGACAACAAAAATATGAATCCCAGATACAAAAGAATTATTGAAGATTAGGCTTCATTAAACTAATTTTTTTTTGCAAAAATTGATAAAACTGTGCCCATTTTAGAGATAAATAAAGAAGTCACAATGAGGTAAAATAATTGGTCGAGTAAGTCAAAGACAGAAGCAAACCAGATTTAATTTTAAAAATTTGTTTCTTGTTCCTCCTCCCCGCCAATAAAAAAGTATCAGAAGACACATTTCTCACACTTTATTCTTACATGTATCCAAAAATATAGCAATGCACTTTTAAGAGAGAGTATTCTGGTGAAGTTAACTGTGAATTCCTGTAAGCCGTGTTATTTAGTTGAGCTTATCTCTGACCTCCCACTTTTACCCTTGCGTTGATAAATTGTTTTCTAAGTCCATAATAGCATATGAGGCAAAAGCACAGGGGATTGTCCTGTCCCTTCTAAGTAGAGGTCAGGTCCTTTCCAGAAAAAGAAAAACATCTGTAAGCCTCCTTTTCAATCCATCCCAGTTTGGAAGGTTTTCTGAGGAAATCTTTAGCCGCCAGACTGGGCTCTGTAGGGTTACCCTTGAGCCTGATAATGGTCTCTGCAGCTCTCTTGTTGGAGGTCTGGTTCCAGATGTTCTCTTTATTGGCTTCCATAATGGGTGGCCTTTCTCTCCACTCACACTTCTACCACCCTGGTGCAAGTGCTCATCATCTCACGGCTGGATTATTGCAGTTGTCTGCTGGCGGGGTCTGCCCCAAGTCTTTCCCCAGTCTGTTCCACTCTTTACTAAACCTCCACAATGATCTTCCTGAAGTGCAGGTTCAAGCACCTTCTCCCTTTGCTCATCAACTCCAGTTGTTCCCCGTCAACTCCAATTGTTCCCCGTTAACTCCAGAATCAAATTTAAATATAAAATACTCTAGTTGGTTTTTAAAGCCCTTTATAACTTGGCCTCTCCCCAATATTTCCAGCCTTCTCATACTTTATTCCTTTCTTTAAAATCCGGTAACACTGACCTTGCTGTTCCTCATGACTGCCATGTTCTTTCTTCACTTTTCCCTCCTGACTTCTTCCTTGGCTATATTCTAGATTCAGCTCAAATCTCACCTTCTGCAAGAGGCTTATTCCCCTCCTCAACTTCTTACATCCCAGTACCCTCCCTCTGAGATGAACATCCATTTATGCAACACATTTTTATAAGTACATAGTTGTTTCATGTTATTTTTCCCAGTAAAATATAAGCACTTTGGGAGTAGGGATCAATTTTAATCCCACAATTTAGCAAAGTGCCTCAAATATAATAAGTCTTAGTAAATTCTCGTTGACAGGGAAACTATAGTAGGGAAAACTCATTTGGGATCTGAAAACCAGGATTTTAGAGCCAGCTCTGCTGCTTGCTGTATGCAAAACTAGAATTCCCATCAATTCTCTGAGCCTCAGTTTCCTCGGAAATGAGATAAATGAGAAAGTTAATTTAATGATACTTTTTACTGTCTCTAATGGCTCTGATTCCTTAGATGTTAAAGTGAATCACCTGTCTTTTCTTTCCTTGTGGAGCATTCATTCTTTCACAGCCTTCTTTTTCTCTTTCCTCCAATCTCCTTCTGTTCTTTCAATTTCCCCTCTACACTCACCTATGTCTTTCAAAACTCCAGTACAATTACAAGAAATTTTCTTTTTTTCTTTCTTCTTTCTTTCCCCTTACTTATTCACTCATTCATTAATTATTTATTCATTACTCATTTGATAATTTTTATTCATTCATTCATTCACTTGTTTATTCATTCTTTTTGTTTGTTTGTTTGTTTGTTTGCTTATTTATTTTGGTCCAGGCCAGTGATTACATTGGTATGGACAGCTACTGGCATTGAAATTCCTACTATCTCTGTAGTTTGGGCAATTTATTGATAATTTCCATTCAGAGAGAATTGCCCAAGTTATTTAAATGTTAAATGAATAGTTCCTATGCCAATATATGTCACAGGCAAGACTTTAATTCAATCCTTAATTTAAGTAATCCAAAGAATAAAAATTTTGCCACAGGGGTTCCTCTCAAATAGCTTCTTTTTTCTTCTATATCCTCCTCAATCTTATTCTTTAACCACCAGTTACCATTCACTACTTCTCCTTCTGGTTTCTTTAGTAAAAAAGGCTCTTAATCTGGGCTCTGTCAAGTTGGGCTTTTAAATTTTTATATTGCTAATTATATTTCATAGAATTGATTTTCTTTGTAATGCAATATATTTTATTTTATATAATAAAACCATTAATCTGCAAAGGTGTGCATAGGTTTTGCTAGGCTATCAGAGGTGTATAATAAAAAAAAAGGAAACAGAAAAAGAAAGAAAGAAAGAAAGGAAGAAAGGAAGGAAAAAAGAAAGAAAGAAAGAAAGAAAGAAAGAAAGATAAGAAAGAAAGAAAAGAAAGAAAGAAAGAAAGAAAGAAAGAAAGAAAGAAAGAAAGAAAGAAAGAAAGAAAGAAAGAAAGAAAGAAAGGAAGGAAGGAAGGAAGGAAGGAAGGGGAAGGAAGGAAGGAAGAAAGAAAGGAAGGAAGAAAGGAAGAAAGAAAGGAAGGAAGGAAGGAAGGAAGAAAGAAAGAAAGAAAGAAAGAAAGAAAGAAAGAAAGAAAGAAAGAAAGAAAGAAAGAAAGAAAGAAAGAAAGAAAGAAAGAAAGAAAGAAAGAAAGAAAGAAAGAAAGAAAGAAAGAAAGAAAGAAAGAAAGAAAGAAAGAAAGAAAGGAAGGAAGGAAGGAAGGAAGGAAGGAAGGAAGGAAGGAAGGAAGGAAGGAAGGAAGGAAGGAAGGAAGGAAGGAAGAAAGAAAGGAAGGAAGGAAGAAAGAAAAAAAGGAAGAAAGGAAGGAAGGAAGGAAGAAAGAAAGAAAGAAAGAAAGAAAGAAAGAAAGAAAGAAAGAAAGAAAGAAAGAACGAAAGAAAGAAAGAAAGAAAGAAAGAAAGAAAGAAAGAAAGAAAGAAAGAAAGAAAGAAAGAAAGAAAGAAAGAAAGAAAGAAAGAAAGGAAGAAAGAAAGGAAGGAAGGAAGGAAGGAAGGAAGGAAGGAAGGAAGGAAGGAAGGAAGGAAGGAAGAAAGAAAGGAAGGAAGAAAGAAAGAAAGGAAGAAAGGAAGGAAGGAAGGAAGGAAGGAAGGAAGAAAGAAAGAAAGAAAGAAAGAAAGAAAGAAAGAAAGAAAGAAAGAAAGAAAGAAAGAAAGAAAGAAAGAAAGAAAGAAAGAAAGAAAGAAAGGAAGGAAGGAAGGAAGGAAGGAAGGAAGGAAGGAAGGAAGGAAGGAAGGAAGGAAGGAAGGAAGGAAGGAAGGAAGGAAGGAAGGAAGGAAGGAAGGAAGGAAGGAAGGAAGGAAGAAAAAGAAAGAAAGAAAGAAAGAAAGAAAGAGCAACAATCCACTGCTATAGAGAGAATGAAAATCCATAAGAAGAAAGATAATATGGAAATAACATCATTCAGTCACCGAATACTAACAATCAAAATATATTGCAAAGGGTACAGACCAATGCATAATTTTATATGATACTTCAATTAATTAGTAAGAATTTACTAAGGATCTACTATGTGCTAGACAATGGAGATGCAAAGTTAAAAAAATTATTAAAATAATGATTTCTCTTAAGGCTATCTTATAATTATAAGATATGATTCCTGCTAATGAAAAGAAAAATGGACAGAGCATTGTCAAAGTCATAATAATAGATGAACATCCATATCATGCTTTAAGGTTTGAAAGCTCTTTGAATATACATTGTATTAAATGACCATGAATTTAAAAAGGGATCTTATAGATCATCAAATTTAATCTTCACAGAGCACAGAGGGGGTGTGATGGATAGAGCACTGAGTTTGGAGTTAAGAAAACTAATCTTCATAGTTCAAATCTGGCTTTAAACTCTCACTAACTGTGTGATCCTGGCCAAGTCGCTTAATCATTTTTGCCTCACATTCCTCTTCTGTAGAAATGAGTTGAAGAAGGAAATGGGAAATCATTCGGGTATCTTTGCCAAGAAAACTCCAAATGGGGTCACAGAGTTAAACAGAATTGAAAAGCAACAAAAACAAAAATCCAACCTGCCCAAAGACCTTTGTCTTTCACAAAAGAATGATTATTCCAAAGTAGCAAAATTGGTGAGGTGGTCATAGATCCTCTGAATTAAAATCTTATACTCTTGTTTTTGTTTTAAGTTCTCTCTTATAGGGGATCTATACAACAACCTGGTGAGATAAGCTCTACAGGTTTTATTATTTCTTTTTCAGAGATAAGGAAAATTATCTCAGAGTAGTAAGTGACTTACCTAGGGTCACAAAGCAAATGTAAAAAGTGGGATTCAAGTTCTTGATTACATTTTTAATGATCTTTCTTTCTTTAAAATAAAGTTTTTATTGAGCTTTTTTTTTTTCTGCAGTGACTTTTCCTTTATCCTCCCATAATTTCCCCCCTCAAAAAATGCATCCTTCACAATGAAGAAATATAATTAAACAAACAAATCACTCATTGGCCATTTTCTGTCTTGCCTCCATCACTTACTTCTCCCATTGTACCAATAATTGCTTTCAACATACTTGGGAGAGAAAGCAAAAATGAGCCCAGAGACATTGGCCATCATGAACACATATCAAAATATGGCTTATATCTTCACTGAATGCCTATTTTTAAAAAGCAATTCTTATTGTACAATAAAAATGATAAGCAGATAGATTTCAGACAACACTGGAAAGACGTGTATAATTTGATGCAAAGTGAAATGAGCAGAACCAGGAAAACTATATACAGTAACAGCATTATCATGTAATAATCAAGGATGACAACTCTTCTCAGCCACATAATGGTCCAAGACAATTACAAAGGACTTGGGATGGAAAATGCTATCCAAAACCAGATAAAGAACTGATGGATTCTGACTGTAGATCAAAGCATTCTTGTTTCACTTTATTTGGGGGGGGGCATTTTTCCCCTTTTGGTCTGTTTCTTCCTTCACAACTATGATTACATGGAAACATGTTTTGTATGATTGTACATATATAGTCGATATCAAATTGTTTATCACTTTAGGAAGGGGAGGCAGAAAAATTTGTAACTCAAAATCTAGTAAAACTGAATGCTAAACATTATCCTTATATATAACTGGAAAAAAATACCATTTTAAAAAAGAATTCTTCTTTTGATTAAAGGATATGAATGGCTTAGTCCTGTTAATATTTATTCTCTTTAGAACTGATGAAAGGCAAAACAATGGAGAGGTGTTCTTGAAAATAAGAAGACCTAGATTCAAGTTCAACTTATGGTATATGTTGACTGTGGGACCCCAAGCATATAACATAACCTCTCAGTGGTAACTTTCTAAGCCTGTAACTTCCAGAGAAGAAGTCCACTTGCATTCGTAAAGAGAATTTCCACATCTGAGAATTTCCTATACTAGTGAAATCACAGGCTTAATGCCTAATGTAAGCTATCAAGAAGATGATGCTCTCAAAAGTTCTGACATTGCTTTGCTAATACATATAAGCTAAATCAGAGACTTTTCCCTAGAGATATTAATGAATGAACAAATGAAAAGCATTTATTGAACACTTACTATGTGCCAAGCACTGTGCTAAGTGTTAAGACATAGTGCAGTTTCCTTTTATTCCTGCCAAGACAGTTCAAAGAGCCAGCTTTGATGTGTCTCCTAGTCCCCTGTATCTCAGAGTTATTTTCCTCATCTTTAATTTCCTATTTCTATCAGAAGGTAAAAAGTCTGCTTTTCTTGCTTCAAGTTCTCTCCTGGGTACCCTGGTCTCCTTGGTTCAGTGCTTAGGACTGATAACTTTGCAGATCTGTGCCCATCAATTTTCTCATGGAAGCTGCCAAGCTAAGACATGATTTCACTGAATTTCAGAACAAGAGTATTCTGAAACACAGAGCCTGCTGTCCACCCCATCACAGACTCAGCAACCCTTTCATTGTCTCTCTCTTCCTAAATCCCTAAAATGAGGAGGCAACAAAGGTCTGGCTTTTCAATGGCATCAAAAAGGACACATGGAAGCCAGTCCCCCAAATTCAAATTTCCAGTGCCCAGAAGCAGCGTCTGAGGTTTGAAAATAGTATAGGAGAAATTGATAGTAATGACAGAGTGGCAGAGAAATTACTAGCTCAGGAATTCGGAAGTCTGGGTTTAATGTAGGTCTATCACTACTTGGTATGTGAATTTAGACAAGTCTTATAAAATCTATGGACCTCAGTTTACTAATATGTAAAATGAGAATGAGCTGGATTTCTCAGGTCCCTTTCTTCTGTCATGTATCTCTTTGTCAGTCAGTCAGAATTTATGAATCGCATTCTAAAATATATGAAAGACATTGTCTTTATATATTGGCCAACAATCAATTCCAGACCAAACCCAGTTTGTCATTACTTGGGCCCTGATTGTCTCAAATTGAATATCAATAGCAATTCTTTCTGTTTTGGCCAGAAACCCTAAGGGTTTTCTCTTCCAGATGGATTTTTTTTTTGACTAAATAAAGATCATTCTTTGCTTCAATTGTTATTTAGCCTTAATCAACAGATTGGATATAATCCTCTGTTAAACTGAGACCTAAGATCTTAATTTAAAAAGGTCAAGGTCTCCCACTGCATCCAGGTCCATTTCTAGTCATTCTGATCTACATCTTGCCACTGGACCCAGATAGTTCTGGAAGGGAAAGTGAGGCAGAGGACCTTGTACAGCCCTCCCTCACTTAAATCCAATTCACTTGCATGTCATGGTGTCACCTCCCAGACATCATATTCTTTAAGAAGGAAGGGCAAACAGCAATCACCACCACTCAGGGAGTGTTTTGATCATCTAGAAATGACTCAATATATAAATCCTTAAGAATTTCCTGAGGCACATAAAGATTAAGTAACTTACCTCAGATAAGAAATTTGAATGAGGTCTTCTAATCTAAATCTTAGGCTTAACCCCTATATCTTGCTGTCTCTATCAGACTCAGGTAGCAGATATTGGGCAAAATCTTTTGGGAGTGTGGGATACACCCTTGCCTTTAAAAATTGAAAGTAGATTAAATTAAAAGAATATTGGGCAATTTAGTGGATAGAGTACTGGAATCTGGAACCTGTGAGTTCATTTACTCTCTTAAACACTTAAGAACTGTGTGACTTATTCTCAGATGATGAAATTGAAATTATATCCACTCATATGAAAGAGTGTCCAAATCACTACAGATCAGAGAAATGCAAATTAAGGCAACTCTGAGATACCACTACACACCTGTCAGATTGGCTAAGATGCCAGGAACAAATAATGATGAATGTTGGAGGGGATGTGGGAAAACTGGGACACTGATGCATTGTTGGTGGAGTTGTGAAAGAATCCAGCCATTCTGGAGAGCAATCTGGAACTATGCCCAAAAAGTTATCAAACTGTGCATACCCTTTGACCCAGCATTGCTGTTATTGGGCTTATATCCCAAAGAAATACTGAGGAGGGGAAAAGGACCTGTATGTGCCAAAATGTTTGTGGCAGCACTTTTTGTTGTAGCTAGAAACTGGAAGTTGAATGGATGTCCATCAGTTGGAGAATGGTTGGGTAAATTGTGGTATATGAAGGTTATGGAATATTATTGCTCTGTAAGAAATGAGCAGCAGGATGAATACAGAGAGGCTTGGAGAGACTTGCATGAACTGATGCTGAGTGAAATGAGCAGAACCAGAAGATCATTATACACTTCAACAACAATACTGTATGAGGATGTATTCTGATGGAAGTGGAAATCTTCAACATCAAGAAGATCCAACTCACTTCCAGCTGATCAATGATGGACAGAAACAACTACACCCAGAGAAGAAACACTGGGAAGTGAATGTAAATTGTTAGCACTAATATCTGTCTGCCCAGGTTACTTATACCTTTGGAATCCAATACGTAACGTGCAACAAGAAAATGGGATTTACACACATATATTGTATCTAGGTTATACTGTAACACATGTAAAATGTATGGGATTGCCTATCATCTAGGGGAGGGAGTAGAGGGAGGGAGGGGAAAATTTGGAAAAATGAATACAAGGGATAATGTTATAAAAAAATTACTCATGCATATGTACTGTCAAAAAATTTTATAATTATAATTTTTTTTTGTTGTTGTTGCAAAGGAAGATTGTATTCGGAAGCTAAAAATAATCTGGGAAGAAAAACAAAACAAAACAATGCTCACAGTTTATACTCATTTCCCAGTGTTCCCTTTCTGGATGTAGCTGATTCTGTCCATCATTGATCAATTGGAATTGGATTAGCTCTTCTCTATGTTGAAGATATCCACTTCCATCAGAATACATCCTCGTACAGTATCATTGTTGAAGTGTATAATGATCTCCTAGTTCTGCTCGTTTCACTCAGCATCAGTTGATGTAAGTCTCTCCAAACCTCTTTGTATTTCTCCTGCTGGTCATTTCTTACAGAGCAATAATATTCCATAACATTCATATACCATAATTTACCCAACCATTCTCCAATTGATGGACAACCATTCATTTTCCAGTTTCTAGCCACTACGAAAAGGGCTGCCAGAAACATTTTGGCACATACAGGTCCCTTTCCCTTCTTTAGTATAATTATAAAATTAAAAAAAAAAAAAAAAAAAAAGAACTGTGTGACTTCAAGCAAGTCACTTAACCTCTCTCAGATTCAGTTCCTCACTGGTAAAATGGGGATTATAATAATATCTTCCTCATAGAAGTGGGGTGAAGCACAAATTATATGTGTTTATGCATGTGTATATTCACATCTGCATATTTCTATACATATACATGTGACCCTTTATACACATGTATGTGTATGTGTATATGCATATATATATATATATATATACACACATAAAATATCCCTTTGCAAACTCTAGAATGTTTTATAAATGTTAGCTAGCTTTGTGATTATTATTAATCTAGAGCGAGGTTGAAAGGCATACAGAAAAACTTTATAAAACTTTTATAAGGGCAATCTTCAGAATCTCACACTTGTAATTCATTTTTCAAATTTGTGAAGTTTTCCAAAACTTTTTATGCAAGAACATCAAACTTGGGCTACCTTCAGAGAATGTTGAAGAAAAAAAATGCAATCCTTTGAAAGGATTTTGGGAAACTTTGGGAAATAGAAGAGATATTTTTCCTGTCCTCACATTGGAGTATTTATGTGTCAGCCTTGAGATAATTCCTAATGGGAACATCACCCATTAACAAGGTACAGTCTGCTCTCTGAATTGGACTTTGGAGTTAAATATGCTACACAGGAGATTGTAATTTTGAGATAACCAATACTTGGGTGATCCTATGGGGAAATATTTGCAAACAATTTCTCCTAGATAAATTACATGATGATCTGACCTAAAAGTCAGTAATTCTGGGCATGTATGGCATGTGAAGAATATATGCCAGGACCACCATCTGAGATATCACCACCCTTGTCTCACCAATGCGTTCCTTATTTGCACTATGATCACTTTGGGATCCCTATAATACTTTTTCTATCCATCTTATCAGGCTCACCTTCCCTCTGCCATTTCTACACAGGCAGGCAGAAGAAAAATGAGGAATATCATCGCTCTTATCATTTGTGTCACAGAAGGGACATTACTGTGTGGCTCTACAACTCCCACTCCTACATACATGTCTAGACTCATACTCTGAAAAACCGATTGAATTGCTTTCCTCCACCTCTTATTAAAATGCTAAAGCTATAGACAATAAGTTTCATAAAAGATTGTTTTTTTTTTTAACTTCTCACAACTTAATTTATAGGGAAAATAATCTTTTCCTATATATCTTTCTAGATTGACTTAATGTCACTACATCACATCTTTTTTTTCCCCCTGAGGCAATTGGGCTTAAGTGACTTGCTCAGGGTCCCACAGTAGGAAGTATTAAGTGTCTGAGACCAGATTTGAACTCAGTTCCTCCTGACCTCAGGACTTCAAGGTGCTCTATCCACTGCACCTCCTAGCTGCCCACTTCTTGTACATTCTATTTTCCAACTATACCACCCTACTTATTGATCCCCACACACCACATTCTATGTCATACATCTGTGCCTTTTATCGGCCTTCCTCTCTGCTCACCCCCTACCATATCAACTCTTTGGAATTCCTTGGTTCCTTTAAAGGTCAGCTCAGGAGTCACATTCCATAGGGACTTTTAAGGTCCCCCTCTCCCTCATTGTTAGTGTTCTCTCCCCTTCTGAAAATTTATTCATTTTTATTAACTTTATATATGTATTTTTATCTCTCCATATGTTATACAACAACATCATCATCATCACTTACTTCATTTGTACTTACTATATGCCAGATGCTATTCTAAGTGATTTACAAATATTATCTCCTTTAAACTGCACAACAATCCTGAAAGGATAGGTTCTATTATCTTTACCATTTTACAAATAAGCAAACTAAACAAACTGATATTAAGTGACTTGCCCTAAGTCAAGCAGCTAGCAGGCTAGATTTGAAATGAGGTCTTTCTGACTTCAGACTCATTTATCCATTGCACCACCTACCCACCTTAGGGAAATGTTATTATTTTCTTAAGGGCAGTACCTTGTACACTAAATAAATACTTATTGAGTAGTACTTATTGAATGGTATTATATCCATGGCATTACTTGATATTTCCATATTTTTGGTGAATCTGGTATACCTCCTCAGTATGCATAATCCAAGTGTGCAGAGGAAAACCCATCAATGACTTGTTGTCCTGTAAAAGTTTTGTCTCTATCTGTTGAAGGACCTATATTCTTAATCTTCCTTATGGCAAGTTAGGTAACCTTTTTCCTTTAAAGTTAATGAGGATTTATTCAAGATTGATTTGATTAGCTCAGTAGATTAAGATATCTAACCATTGGTATCACTATCTCATGGCTTGAATACAAAACAAACACAAGAAACTGGAAGGGCTAGGAAATGTTTGGCTGAGGGATCTTGATGGGAGTTTCACTAAGATGAATCAGCTCAAAGAGTTCCAATGTATAGCCTTGTTGAATATCCTTTTCCTATGGTTGTGAGGGGCATAAACTCTGAAACTGTGTCCCCTTTAATCTGTAAAATAATCACTCTGAAACTGTGTCCCCTTTAATCTGTAAAATAATCACTCTGAAACTGTGTCCCCTTTAATCTGTAAAAGAAGGGAGACTGGGAGTCCGAGGAGCATGGGAGAGCATATCTTCCCAGACAAGATATGTGACGTCATTCAATTTGAAATCTTGATCAAAGCACCCTCCATTGATCTTTTGAGGATGCCGACACTCTTCAGGAAATTCCAGATTCTGAAAAGATCTTGGTCTGATAATCAGACCAAACTGCCCCCAGACTCCCCAACCCCCACCAAAATTTGCTCATAAAATAGGTTTCTGTTTACCCATTCTTTGCAGATCTCTTCATTAAGAATTTGCCTGCTAAGGGAATTCCCTCTTAGGGAACAATAAATCTTCTTTTTGCCACAAACAGATTTCCAGTTCATGAATTCTTTCATGCTGGACCTGCACCGAGACCAGAGGGGATTCCCACATCAATTCTTACACTTCAATTTTATACCACTAGAACCACATCACTTGGAATGTAAGTAGCTTTCCCTATTAATAAAAATATATCCTGTAAGTATTTTAGTTTTCCATAATATAATATACCTTTAAACTTCACAAGTGAAGAGAAAATAAACAGGACAATCACATATGAAAAAGAGTGAGAGAGAGCAAGAGAGAGAGAGAGTGAGAGAGAGCAAGAGAGAGAGAGAGAGAGTGAAAGAGAGAGAGAAAGAGAAAGATAGATTCAGAGACACAGAGAAAGACAGAGACAGAGAGAAAGAGAATGGGAACAGATGAACAATACCCAAATATTATAAGAAATAAGAAGGCTAAATCTTCAAAAAGGCTTGCTGGGAAAACAAAGACAAGAATCATACGGGTGTAGAGGGCATTAGAAATATCAAGTTTTTTTGAGGGTGGGGTATAGCAATTCTAATATTATACATTTATCAGGTTATTTCAATAAACATTAATTATCTATTGTATTCAAGGCATGGTGCTACAAATTGGGCATGAGAATAAAGAGACATGGTCTAGACCTATGATGATTTCATTTACAGATAGATGACAGATAGAGATAAATAAATAGATAGATAGATAGATAGATAGATAGATAGATAGATAGATAGAAGCATGAACACACATACCACTTCATACTCATCAGATTGGCTAAGTTGACAAAAAAAGGAAAATGAGAAATGCCAGAGGAACTTTTGGAAAAATCAGTATTTTAATGGCCTGTTGGTGGCAAGGGGATTGTGAACTAGACCAACCATTTTGAAAAGTGAATTGGAACGTTAGCCACAAAACTATTAAACTAGACATATATACTTTGGTTCAGTGTAACTATTACTAAATCTATACCTCAAAGAGATCTTTGAAAGAAGAAAAGGACCTCTGTGTACAAACATAATCATATTTATAGCAGGCCTTCGCATGGTAGTAAATAATTGGAAACTGAGGCAGTATCCATTAGCTGAGGAATGGCTGAGCAAATTAAAGTATATAAAAGTGATGGGATACTATTGTGTTATAAGTAATAATGAAGGAGTATTTCAGAAAAACTTAGAGGAAAACTTATGGGAATTGATGCAAAGAAATGTGATCAGACCGAGAAGAACAATTTATACAATAACAATGTTGTAAAAATAATCAGCTCTGAAAGATTTAGGAACTCTGATCCACACAATAATCAACTGCAATTTTATTATTTTTTTTCAACTGCAATTTTGAAAGACTCAAGATGAAAAATGTTGTCCTCCAGAGAGAGAACTGATAAGTCTCAGAGTATCGATTGACACTCTTTCTTTCTTTTTTTTGAGGACAGATAATATAGGAATTTGTTTTGCATGACTGTATATTTTTATGACAGGTTTTATTTTTCTTGCATTCTCAATGGGTAGGAGAGAGGCAGAGGGAGAGAGATAATTCAAAACTGAAAATAAAATAAGAGTGAGAAAAAATAGAAAAGAGACTTTTAGAAATTTCACCTTTAGTTTCCATCCTATCATTTCTTCTTAGTGATTCTTAAGAGATGACTGCAGAAAGATTATAAAAAGAATACTAAGAAAGCACAATGGCAATTAAAAAACTTTCCACTAATGTAAGGATTCTTGACTTGGACTCAACTAATTTTTTAGTTTGAATTTGCAAGTTCCAAATTCTCTCTCTTCATTCATCTCTTCCCCCACACACGAAGAAGGCAAGACATATAATATGTTGTAAGGATTGTTGGAAAAAATGGTACATTAATGCACTGTTGGAGCTGTGAACTGATCTAATCATTCTGGAGAGCAATTTGGAACTGTTCCCAAAAGCCTGTAAAACTGAACATATCTTTTGATCCAGCAATGACACTGCTAATTTTATAACTCAAAGATATCCAAAAAAGGGGGGAGGGGGTAAGGACCTATTTTTACAAAAATATTTATAGCAGCTCCTTCTGAGATGGCTAAGAATTGGAAGTCAAAGGGTCCCATAAATTGGGGAATGACTAAACAAACTGTGGTATATGATTGTGATAGAATATTATTGTAGGATGATTTCAGAAAAACCTGAAAAGTTTTAAATGAACTGATGCAAAATAAAAAAGGAAACAGAGGGAGACAAAGATTTTAAAACTCAAAGCTTCTTTAAAAAATATAAAATTATTTTCACATGTAATTGGGGAAATATAAAATATATTATATTTATTTCATTTAATTCATTTTATTAAAACAAAATCTATTAATTATAGGGGGAAAGGAGAGAAGAAAACTTCCTTCAGAGCCTTTATCTGAATTATCAATTGGATAATGCCTCTTATTTTTATAGATTTGGCTCAGTTTGCTATATAATTGATAATTAGACCTTTTTCAGGGAAGATTTCTATACATTTTTCCACCACAAAGCCACCCACCCCCTACCTCAATTTCCTGCTTTCCTTCTAATTTTGACTAAATCAGTTTTGTTTATGTACAACTTAATTTTTTTTTATTAAAGCAAATAACAACAGAGAGAATGAGAATGCTATGTTGTGATCCACACTTAGTTCCCAAGGATTTTTCTCTGGGTGTAGATGGCTCTCTTCATCACTGAACAAGTGAAACTGGTTTGAATCATCTCATTGTTGAAGAATTTTTAAATTTAAAGTAGTCAAAATTATTTTACCTCCTGTGATCTTCTCTGTCTTTTGGTTAAAAATGATGAATTAGGATTTTTTTGTGGGAAAACAACTGGTTTCCTTTGTAATTTTATGTATTTTATTAATTTAAAAATGTTATTCTAAGAATGAATCCAGAGGTTTCATTTGACTCCCAAAGGGGTCCATCACAGAAAAAGTTGACAGTTCCTGTACTGGTATGTAAAGATATCCTTGTGAATTTTATTACCAAACTAACATGAAATATTTAAGTATAAGTAAGAAGTCAAAGAATAGAGTCACTGCTAGATAAGAACATAGAGTCAGTTTGAAAGAATTAGAAATTAGAAATAAACATTCAAATTCATTCTGGGAATTAGATAGGGTTAAATTAAGTACTATTTAATAGTATATGCTGATTGGTAAGACAGATGTCAAGCTCTTCTTTAGACCTCATCTTATTATAGAATCACAGAATCTCAAAGATAGAAAGACCCCATCTGGGTCAGAATGCACATCATCCTTAATATGTTGTCATCTAATTTTTTCGTTATTTGATCTTCATATACACTTCTAAAATCCAGCTTCAGGTAACATCGGTGAAAATTCATTGTTTTAGTAAATGATTTTTCATCAGAATCAAGTTGTAAAAATTGTAGCTTACCAAGAAATTGAAGAAGGAAATAACCTTAAACTAATTGTTCTGAAGGACCCCTTAGTTTATTAGTGATGACAACCTTGTACTGACTGCCAAAACATAAAAGAATAGCTCAAACACTCTATTGTTTTCTTGCCCTGTGATTTTTGTTGTCTAAACTTATGATTTCAATAGTATAGGAAGCTCCCAGTGTGGACACTGCACTTTTTGGTTTGTTTGTTTGTTTGCAATATATAGTTTCAGAGATGTATTTGGGAGGCTCACAGGTTAATTGACTTGCCCAGCATCACACAATCAGTAAGTATGTATCAAAAATAAATCTTGAACCCAGTACTCTTGAGCTCAAGGCTAGCCCCCTTTCTGCCATATCATTCTGTCTCTTGCTCCATAATAGCTGACAGAACTAACATCTAATGAATAAAGTTAGTAGCCTGCTTACTTTCTTGTTTTATTTCCTTTTCTCTATTCTATTATTCAATTTCCAATAAGTTCTGAAACCAGAAAAAGATTCTTGATAGTTACAATTAAACGACTTGCTCTCGTCCTTTCTTTGTTGCTAGGAAAATGGGTACTAGAAATGGAAGGCAACTGTGAGGAGTTTAAAAAGACATCTTATGCAAGACATTCTTATAATCTCTTGTTAAATACTGAATGGCAATAATTAAGAAAAATAACTGACAGAACAAAGCAGAAGAGTAAGAAAGCCCAGATGGAAGTATGAGAATAATTACATTATACCAAAATATCGATCCAATCTTTTTTTTTCTTCTTGATCCAATGTAGAATCATATTGTTGGAACTGGAAAGGACTTTACAATTCATTTAATCCAAATGAAGCTCAAAGAAATGAATAACTTGCCCAAAATCATAAAATGAGATAGATTTAAAAATTCAAGTCCAATTCCAAATCTTGGTCTTCTTTCCATTATTATTATTAATCATCATCAGTCCCATAGCAATTATCTCAGGATGAAAGGGACTTCATTGCAATTAAAGTTGATTTTTTTTAAAAAGAATTTTAAAAATTATATCAGTGAATGATGATCAATTTTGATGGATGTGGCTCTTTTCAGTAGTGAGGTAATTCAGGCCAGTTCCAATGGTCTTGTGTTGAAGAGGACCATCTACACCTAGGGAGAGACTGTGGGGACTGAGGGGGGGACACAACATAGTATTTTCATTTATTTTGTTGTTTGCTTGCATTTTGTTTTCTTTATCTTTTTTTTCCTTTTTGATCTGATTTTTCTTGTGCAACATGATAATTGTGGAGATATATACCGAAAAAGAATTGAACATATTTAGCATATATTGCATTACTTGCTGTCTAGGGGAAGGGTTGTGGGGGGGAAGAGAGGGAGAAAAAAAATTGGAACACAAAGTTTTGCAGAAATGAATGTTGAAAATTATCTATGCATATGTTTTGAAAATAAAAAGCTTTTTAAAAATCATACCAAATAAAGCTTTTGTAACCCATTTCTATGTATCATTATCCTTAGATGGCCTGAATTTGTCATTGATTCTCAATTAGTTTCCCCAAAATAACACATCCTGCCTATGAACCAATTCTCAGATTTTTGTATGTATTTCAAAAAATGCTCAGCTAAGAAGTGGTGTATAACAATGCATCATTAACATTTCCAAAGACCATTCAATCCCTGGAGGGGTTAGTCCTGGTGCAAAAATCTCATACGAATTTATCTCTGGAAGAATTTTAAACATGTATCTAGTAAACCACATTTATAAACAAACTAATTGGGCTATTTAAAAATGCTTTCCACCAAATTGATGTTTCTTTCATGTTGTTTTAATTACTTCTGCAGAAATTTATTGTGTGTGCTAAGCTCCGCAAAGTCTCTGGCAGAGAAGAATCTTATTTTTATTAATTTACTGGTTTTTTTTATAATAGGAAACTTATTATAATATTGCTGTAATCTATATCAGTGTTAACTCTTGCAATATGTAAAAATTAAAGAGTGATAATGAATAGATGGGAAAAAGAGAGTTAGAATTAAAGACAAAGAAGAGGATGAGGAAGAAGAATTAAGAGAAGACAAAAAGAGAAGAAGAGGAAGAATAGGTAAGAGAAAGAAGAGACTATGAACAGAGAAGAAAATGACAAGTAGAAGAGGAGAAGCTAAAGAGGAAAAATAAGGAGGAAGAGGAAGAGGAAGAAGAGGAGGAGGAGGAAGAAGAAGAACAAGAAGAAGAAGAAGAAGGGAGGAAGAAGAGGAGGAAAAAGAGAAGCAGGAAGAGGAAGAGGAAGAAGAGGAGGAGGAGGAAGAAGAAGAACAGGAAGAAGAAGAAGAAGGGAGGAAGAAGAGGAGGAAAAAGAGAAGCAGGAAGAGGAAGAGGAAGAAGAGGAGGAGGAGGAAAAAGAAGAAGAAGAAGAAAGAGAAGAAGAAAGAGAAGAAGAAGAAGAAGAAGAAGAAAGAGAAGAAGAAGAAGAAGAAAAAGAAGAAGAAAGAGAAGAAGAAGAAGAAGAAGAAGAAGAAGAAGAAAGAGAAGAAGAAAGAGAAGAAGAAGAAGAAGAAGAAAGAGAAGAAGAAGAAGAAGAAGAAAGAGAAGAAGAAGAAGAAGAAGAAGAAGAAAGAGAAGAAGAAGAAGAAGAAGAAGAAAGAGAAGAAGAAGAAGAAAGAGAAGAAGAAGAAGAAGAAGAAGAAGAAGAAGAAGAAGAAGAAGAAGAAGAAGAAGAAGAAGAAGAAGAAGAAGAAGAAGAAGAAGAAGAAGAAAGAAGAAAAAAGAAGAGGAGGAGGAAAAAGAAGGAAGAGGAGGAAGAAGAAGAAGAAGAAGAAGAAGAAGAAGAAGAAGAAGAAGAAGAAGAAGAAGAAGAAGAAGAAGAAGAAGAAGAAGAAGAAGAAGAAGAAGAAGAAAGAGAAAGAAGGAAAAAGAGAAGCAGGAGGAGGAAGAGGAAGAGGAGACATGTTTGGAAATTCATTTCTGCCTTCTCTGTGTTGCTAGGCAATCTTCAGTTTAAACAGCAATTCAGACTAGGACATAAGGAAGCATACAGATGAGTAAACTAATGCTAAACCTGGGTTTTCCATCAGGTCTGGGGCCAGTGTTAGACAAAATTAAGAAAGTAGAGTATGTTGTCACCTTCCCTTTCAGAGTCCTTTCTTCACATTCTGTGTCTTCATGTATCCAGGGCACTATGTTGCTTCTGGAACACATATCTACCCCTCCCTAAAATCACTTTCCCCCAGGTGTCCCATCCTCCAAAATTCCCTCTTTTTCTTTTATAGCAGTGGTGCCAATCTCAAATAAAAACAGGAGCCAGTAATCCATACATCAAGATCCCCATTACAATATATCAGCTTAATTTTAAAATTGTTATCTATGTCATTGTATTTTATTTATTTGTTAAATATTTAAAATTATCTATGTCTTATTGTATTTTATTTATTATTTCCCAATTACATTTTAACCTGGTTTGGATTTCACTCAAGCCTCATGTTTGCTATCTCTCTACTCTAAACTATTAAATTCCCCATTCTTTCAATGCAGTCATTTTCAATTATTTGAAGGGGAAATATAATTCCCAATAAATTGTGAATTTCTAATAGCTTGTTAATTAGGCAAGTTTTGCTAATTGGTGAAATATGAGGCTGGTTTTAGAGAGATAATTTTTTTGTGCAGGGAAAAAGAGTAACCTCTCTTTGTTCCCTTATATCACTGCCATGCAACTGTGTCTTATAATCATCATATAATCATCATAATTATAATCTCTCTCCTTTAGGTCATTCCTTCCAATCAAAGAAATCTCAAAAAATCCACCTGATTCATTCATTCAAATAAGACAATATCTAATGTGATCACTAGAGTCTTATATCACTATTTTCTGATAATGTTCTATTTGTGTGGAGAAGAGGAGTCAAATGCAGACTCCACCAAATTAAAATGTAATCAGGAAACATTTAACAATATAATTAAAAATAAAATAAAATATAGATATCAGTACATTTAAAAACTGTCAAAAAGTGGTTGATAAGGATCCTTATGTTCCAATTAGTGGTTCCATTTATATTTAATACCAATTATGTAGATCAAAAATGTCATCACATCTAAATTAGTTCTCTAGAGGAGAAAATGTATTCACAACATGTTTTAAAGAATTTTTAAGCATATTCTATCCTTTCTCAAGTCTAGAAAATCAAGAAAACAAGAAGCTAAGCCTGGTGTGTAACATTTGCCAATTTCTAAGTTATAGCTGCTCACCCTAAAAATTCAATAATTGATTCTCAAGAACTTGTGTGAGAAGACTGCAGAACTTTGGAGTTGTGGAGACTAGGACTTGGACCATATAAAAATGAAACACATCCCTACTACAAATAGCCTCTCTCAGTCTTGGAGAGACTTACATGAACTGATGCTAAGTGAAATGAGCAAAACCAGGAAATCATTATACATGGCAACAAGAAGATTATATGATGATCAATTCTGATGGAAGTGGCTCTTTTCAACAGCAAAGAGATTCAGACCAGTTCCAAAGTTTTTGTGATGAAGAGAGTCATCAGCACCCTGAGAGAGGCCTGTGGGGTCTGTGTGGATCACAACATAGTATTTTTCCCTTTTTATTGTTATTTACTTGCATTTTGTTTTCTTTCTCATATTTTCCCTTTTTGATTTAATTTTTATTGTACAGAATGGTAAATGTGAAAATATGTATAGAAGAATTGCACATGTTTAATATATATTGAATTACTTGCCCTCTAGGGGAGTGGAAGACGGAAAGGGAGGAAGAAAAAACTTGAAACACGAGGTTTTTTTAAGGGTGAATGTTGAAAACAGTGTGAAAGCCATCACACTGCCCAACCCTTAACCCAGTTATTCAAGTGAGAAAACTAAAACTCAGGGAAACTAAATTACATTCCCAAGGTCACACACATAATAAATGTCAGAGAAGAAGAGAATTTGAACTTCTAGATCCAAGCTCTGAATGCTTTCTCTTGTCCCTCTCTGTTTGACTTTGAACGTCACCTATTTTTGAATAGTTCCTGAGTTCTTCATCTGTAAAATTAGGGGTTTGGATTACATGATCTCTAATATCTCCCAGTTCGTGATCCAGCACCAAGAAATGCTTGGCACTTGGTAGATTTTAATAAATATTTATTGATTGACTAAAGAAGGAAATGGCAACTCACTCTAGTATCTTTGCTAAGAAACCCCCAAATAAGGTTATGAAGAGTCAGAAACAACTGAAAAACAACTAAAGAACAAATTGATTGGCTGGTCCTCTAGTAACCAAGTACGTTAAACCTCCATGTACCAGAATCATCCTCACCGATTGTCCTACTTCAGTGTTTTATCATATAATAGAAGTGACTTAGGGTTCTCAAAAGCCATCCTAGAAGACAAGGTGAGATAGTTGTTATCTAGCTGCCAATGGAGAGGCACAGGATATAGTCAGAATCCAGCATTTGGAATCATGAATATCTGCCCTGAAATCCAACTTCAGAGGCCTAATAGATGTTTGATCCTGGCTAAGTCATTTAATCTGATCACTAAAATTAAGGGGCTGGACAGATTGGCTTCTAAGGTCCCTTTAGGTGCTCTGTCTGTTAATCTATGACTCAAAGGTCTTTAGAGAGACTTATCACCATAATGTTGGCCCAACAAGTGATTAATTTTCCCAGTTTCAAGCTCTCATGAAAACTATTAGTTAAGGAAGAAAGGGACAAAAGGAAAGAAATGAGATCAGAGATCCTTGAAATATGAAATAATCCTGAATTCACAGTTAGTTGGTTAGAGAGCTATTTTGCAAGATGTGACCTTTGAATTTCTTCCAGAGAAAGCCCAGATAAGTCCAACATGCAAGGGCAAAGGGTAAAGAAGGCCAGGATACAGCCTAGTAAGTCCCAGTATTTCTACGACAGGTCCAATTGCAAAAAGAGCTCTAGCTCAGGACTAAATGCAAATACTTCCTTTGACACTCACAGATTGAATGACCTTGGGGAAATCAACCTCCTCAACCTTCATTTTTCTCTTCTGTAGGAAGAGAGTTAGAGAAGATGATCTCTAGGGTCCCTTCTAACCATCTATCTATGCTCTTAAATGAATCAGTCAATCAACAGGTATTAATTAAACAACTACTATGTACTAGGCACTGCACTGAGTACTGGAGGGACAAATACAAAGAATGAGTTGATCCTTCCTTGCAATGAGCTTGCACTCTAATGGAGGAGACAAATACGTACATACATACATATGTGTATATGCATGTATATATATGTGTGCATATATATATATATACATATATATATATATATATATAGTTAAAAACTAAACTATAAAAAGAGTAGTTAAAAATAAAAGGGAGTTTGACAGAGAGGGCATTAAGACTTGAGAAGGGGCAGAATTAGGGAAACTTTTATGCAAAACACAATAATTGCACTTTATTTTTATTTATTTATTTATTTATTTTTGGTGAGGCAATTGGAGCAATCCTCCTGATTTCAGGGTTGGTACTCTATACACTGCATCATCTAGCTGCCCCAATTGGGTTCTCTTTTAAAAGAAAAGAGGGACTCTTCAAGGTTCATCTGGATCCTTACAGGAAAGAGTGGAATGTCTCCTGAGACTAGAAAGATAGATTCGAACCAGTTTGGGTAGAATTTTAAAAGCTAAATAGGGAGTTTATATTTTATCTTAGAGACAATATGAATTGCCTTGCAAGCACTAAACTGTTTTTCTGTGCCTTGTCTTTTATTTTCTGTCTTTCCCTAATATTTATTTACATTGTAATGTTCATTCTCCCCTCCTTGGAATACTCCCTTGGGGGGCATTTATGTTTAGTCATGCATTAAAAAGCCCACATCTCTAATTCATCCCCTGTTTCCCCCAGCCAAGACTGTTGGCACTGAGTGATGGTGATGTGTTAAAATAGTTGGTGATTACTGTAATGACCTCTGCTTCATTGTTTTATCTCTGAGGTGGGGAGTTCTGGGAACCAGGGCCATTGCGGCAAGAAATGACACATATTCCTGTATCCTTTGTCCAATAAAGCAAGTTAATTTAATCTATGTTTGTTTGATTCAACTTGGACACCAAATGGCCTGACCAATATAGTTAGCATCATCAAACAAAGAGTGGGCACAATGCTCGAGAAATATGACCATTGGAAACTCAGCAATAACATATTGAAAACATTGAATAAAGTTCCGTGCTGCTGTTGCTATTGCCACATTGGATAAACATTTATGTACACTCATTATAGCCTGGTACTTTGCCAAAGCAAGGAGGGCATTCTGATACGTTGCAGAGGGAACTACAGACAACAAAAGGAAGAACTTGGTCCAATTACTCTCCAAATATCGACTGGTTGAATTAGGATTTTCAAGTTAAAAATATAATTTGGCACTGCTTGCTTTTGGGGGGGTCCAAATGATTGTCAATGCTTTTCTTTAAATGATATACTTAAATTAAAGATATGTTAAAGTCTATTTAAAATAGTAGGATAAGTGGTTTGAGATACCAGATGGGTTACATCTTTTCTTTATTAATGAGTCTATTCCATAATTTCTTTCACTTGAGCTAAATTGCACTTGACCACTTAAAGTGCCATATTATATGACAGTCAAGAATTAGCTTCTGTGGTTACTGACATAACTATGACAGATATTTATTTGTTCATTTTATCTTCCACTCTTAAGGGAAGCCAAAACATTTGTAAGTCCTGGTGGAACATTTTTAACCAAAGAATGTCATTGTCTAAAATAATCTTTTCACTGCTCAGAACATCAAACAGGTTTATTATAAAAGATCAAGACCAATCTATGGGAGCAAGTTTGGGACAAGGTAAAGATAGTCATTCAAAACCAAGGAATTAATACAGACTTCCAATCATTTCCAAAGGTCTGACTATTAATAATAATAGTATCATCATAATGATCATTTATTATTCTTATCAGTTAATAATAATATTTATATAATCCCTTTTATACCAGACACCATGCTAAGCACTTTATATATATATATATATATATATATATATATATATATATATGTTACCTGATTAGATCCTCACAATCCTAAGAAATAGATGCTATTATTATGCTTATTTTACAGATAAGGAAACTGAGGCAAGTGAAGGTTTTTTTTTTTCTTTTAATGACTTGCCCAGCATCACACAGTCAATAAGTGTTTCAGATTAGATTTGAACCATATCTTCTTGATTCAAGGGCTAGCACTAAATACACTGCACCACCCAACTTCTATGATAGGTTTCCAACACATCTTTGACATTCATTTTCTCCTCTCTGCCTCAGCCATCACTCTCATTCAGGACCTCATCACTTCTTACCTAAAATTACTTTAATCAACTCTTAGCTAACTGGTCTTTTCTCTCTCTAGTTCATTACTCACAAACCTGTCTAAATAATTAATTATCCTAATGGATTGTGGCTGGTGTTGTCATTTCCCTTTTCAAAAGCATTAACCAGCTCTCCAGTAACTACTGAATGAAAACCGGATTCCTCATGCCCCTCCAATTCAAAACCCTCTACAAAACTTAGATTTTTCAAGATTTTTTCATATCTTTTTTTTTGTCCTCTTTGTGTTACAAAAATACTATTCTGAGTCATCTTTTCCTTTCCTACTTTCATTATCCCAATATCATAGACTTTAGATTGGAAGGGGACTTAAGAGGCCATCTGGTCCAACTTCCTCATATTACAGAGGAGGAAACTGAAACCCAAAGAAATGTGACTTGTCTAGAGTCTACAGGGCTAGGATTTGAATATAAGTCCCCTTACTCCAAAGGTAAACTCTTTGAAGACAGCAACAGTTTTGCTTTTTCTTCGGTATCTTCAGCATTTAGCACAGTACCTGGTACACAGAAGGAACTTAACTAAATGTTTGTTGATTGATTAATGAATTCCCTTCCTTTCAGTGTCAGGTTAAGAATCAACAATCCTTACAATACCATCCCAGATAGCTTTCCACTCTACTTATCTAGAAATGACCAGAACTCCTTGATAGTCTCAGATCATCCTATGGCCTTTTATGCACTTGATTTCTAACTTATTATTACAGTTATTGAATGAATGAGTAGATGAAAAAATCCAAAATCTTTATTAAGCACTTACAATGTGACGAGTACTGTGCAAAGTGCTAAGAAAAATTAAGCCAGTCCCTGATCTCAAAGGGTTATCTTCCTAATTGTGAGAGAGAGAGAGAGAGAGAGAGAGAGAGAGAGAGAGAGAGAGAGAGAGAGAGAGAGAGCACATAAAAGAAAATTCAACTGCAAGGTATATGGAAGGGAACAATAATGGGGTAGATACCCCAAGACCCACAGAGATCCTTGAATTACAGAAGATCAGATGGCAGTATAAGCATATAGAGGCATGTCCAGGAATAAGAAGTCAGGAGTAATGTAGATAATAAGACCTAGTGGTCTTCCAACTCATTGGAATGAATAGACTTGTTAACTCTCAAGTCATCTAAGCTCTATGTGTAGTCAAGTTGTCCAACCAAGAGGATAGTATACCCTACATACCCGTGAATCTGTCTATTACCCAGTCATCCTAGCTAGATTCTGGAGTGACAAGGAAAGAAGAGGAAAAGTGGAGAAAGGAAAGAGAAGTAGGATAACCCCAATGATACACTTATTATCTATGGTGCATCAGGGTGCCAGATGGGTCTCCCTCCTATCTAGTCCATCCATGTTATTATTAGACATATCTCACTCTTCCCTTATGTCCTTAGGGACATAAATGATCATTTCCCAATTTGATATTATTACTATCTAGTACATTAACTTGTATATAATAAGCACTTAATGACTATTGAATTAAATTGAATTGAATGCTATAGAAACATAAACAATGCATCAGAGACCTTAAATGGGAAAAGACATTTTTCAGGCAAGAATCAAAGACTTTCTGCATTTAGGTAATACCATATGTCAAGGTCTAGGCTAGTGAAAGATTGTACTACATTGTGAAGAGACTAACAGTTAATTTTTGTTAACATATATTTTTAATACATGATGAATGAATGTGTACATGTGTAGTATATGGGTTTGTATGCATGTATATATGTATATATACATATATACATATAAACACACATGTAATCTTTAGAAGTCTTAAAGCAGTTTTACATGTCCCAAGTCTTCATTCAGTTTTAAACTTTAATAGACACATATAAACACAATGTACTAGAAGTCATATTAGGGAATACAAATCATAGAACCTCTTGATTCAAAAGAATCAAAACTTTAGGTGACCTAAAGGATAATCCAGAACTAAGGCCCAGAAACAACAGTACAAATGCCCCCACCTATTTTTTCCAACTTTTTTATATGACTCCTTTTTTATACCCACTTTGCTCCAGCCAACTGCACTTCTAGTCATCCTTCAAATTTACTACTACATTTCTCACCTTTAGACATTCACCCATAAAAATTATCACTCCTAGAGTGAATTTTCTCCTAACTCTCTCTCAGAATTAATTTTTCTTCAAGCTAACTACCTGTTCTTCCTCTTACATAAAGCTTTTTCTCACTCCCCCAATTATTAATATTCCTTCCCTCCTGAATTTTCCTTGTACTAATTTATTTATATTTCAATGATCCCTCTCATAAGTTTACAAAGAGCAAGGATTGTTTTGTCTTTTCCCTTTATACCTATATTCCTATATATCTCATATATATACATAGGAATATATATACATATATATATATATATATATATACATAGGAATGTATAACTACATATACCTATAAATTTTCTATATACCTAGCAGGCTGTCTTTCACATAGTAGACACCTAATATATGTTTCTGCCTCATTGAAGAGAGACATCTTGATTGTAAGCAGTCAGTGGCATATTACTTAGAGTGATTTGCTCATGAGAAATGGAATTAAAGATTTCATCAATTATAAATATGAACACTAATTAGGCTATAATAAAGTGAGGAAAAACACTATTGAAATTTTATCTTCATGATACAAAAGAATGCCTCAAGTATGTTGGCCTTCAGAGGTCTTCTGGAAGATACGCAAAAAGAATTATATAGAAATAAAGATCATAGATGGGTTTGTACAAGTTTAGGAAATATCTAAAATTATGGATCAAAGTATTAGGTATACTATCTTGAAATTTTACCAGAGGTATAGGGAATAAGAGATAAGTCAGCTAAGAAAATGCTTTTTCTAGGACCTGTACAAGACTGCCAGAAACAATTGTTATAAATTTTTATCATTCTAAATCTAAACATTGTTTAGGGGCAGAGAAAAAAAGAAAATGATGATGAGCAAGAAAGAGAAAAAGAAGACTGTGATGATGATGATGTAAAAGGAAGAAGAGAATGAAAAGAACAAGAAAGAAAAGAAGAATGAAAAGAAGATGATGATAATGATGATGACGACATAGAAGAATGAGGAAGAGGAGAAAAAGGAGGAGGAGGAGAAAGAGGAAGAGGAGTGAAAAATCATTTTCCTGAAACTTTTCAAGTCCTCTTTGACCACTCTCTTCAAGGATTTTCCTTTCAATATGGTCAATATCATCTTTACTTCCAATAAGAGAAGTAAATAAAACAATTCCTTCCTTAAGAGAATCAATTAGACCCATTACCCCAATTTATTCAACAAACTTATTTAATGGAGGATTCCTTCCTATCTTGATCAGAGATGAAAGCAGGCCTTGGTTTTGAAAGTAATAGTTTTTGGAAGATTTTTATTTCTGTTCATCATTATAATTCAAATCAGCTTTATGATCATTGTATACAAGGACAGAACACTTTTCTTGATTTTTTGAACCTGAGAAAAATGGTTCTTTGGTGGAGAGAATATTGGAATAGAGTCTGAATACCTAGCAAATGGTCCTTCCTCTGCCAGTAGAAAGCTACCTGGCCTTGAACTTTTGGCTGTTAATAAATAAATTAAACTGATTAGATTTCAGACACTTTGGATTTCATCACAGTAAATTGTGGTCAGGCACTGCTTTTCTTTACTAATCCTTGTAATTAAAGCATGAGGTATTAAAGTAACAGTGAAATTGGAACATAAAGAAACAACTGACTATTGATATGCAATAATTTTTCAAACAAGTATGATCAGAGGGAAATATTTAGACTTCAAAATGTATTTTATTCACTTTTCAAAAAGAATGTTCTTTCTTCTTCTGTTTCAGTACAATACAGTTTAAATTAATTGGGGGAATGGCATTATAATAGAAAAATTTTGTTCATTTATTTTTAAAAAGGAAAGTTAATTACTTTCTGCTAAGTCTCTCTTTCACTTTCAATTTAAGCTCCTTTGGATTTAGCCTTGAGCAGAAAAATATGAGGTTATTTTTGACTAAGTAGATAGACTCAGTAGAACCAGTAAGAAGCAACCCCATGGCATCCTTTCCCCTTGCCTCAGATTTATGGATACACAAATTTCTTCAATGTGACCTTTGATTCTAAGCTTTTAGTTTAGTAATACCAAAAGTGTTTGAAAGGTGAAAGCCAAGTTCCATGTTCTACAGGCTAAGGAATGCACAATTAAGCATGACCTCTTCCATTCTTGCGGTTAGAATCTCTTCTTCCTCGCCAGATTTTGACATGTTTTAGGCATGTTGGAAATCAAGATTTAAAAAAAAAAAGCATGTTGGAATCAAATAAGTGAATGAGAAATATTTCAAATCAGAAAAAGGATAAGTTTGAATGTCTCCCTTGTTCAACAAGAAACTAGACTGGTATCTACAAAAGAATAACCCCTTCATTTAAAGTCTCAGTGTTCTCTCATTAGTATTAAAGACCTCTCAATTCACTCAAATAAGAGTTCAGAAGCTTGTGTATCTCCAGCAATAGGTAAATCCCCCCCATAATTTTTCAACACAGTGAATGACAAGTGTAGGAGAATATGTCCATTAATCTATGCTTGGAATCAAGAGAAAAGTCTCTTTGAAATATACCTCTAAGTGAAGGCAGAGCTAAGATGGCAGAATAAAGGCAGGGAATTGCCTGAATTTTCCATCTTCTAGCTCTCTTTTAAAATTTTTTATAATTTCTTCTAGAAGAGTCTTGTGTGATGGGGACCAGGTTATATTCCCCTTTGGGGTTTTGTCTGGAGACTGTCTGCTATTAGTCTCCTTGGGGTTGAAAACCTGCTCTCTTTCTGTATAGAAGCTATCAATGGGTAGAATAAGCTTGCCTTTTTACTCTTTTAGAGCCCTTAAGGTCTGCCTTCAGGGCAAGGAGATTACCAGCTTCCTCTGCAGAGCAGGGATAGATATATGGACAGTAGCTGTCCTGCAAACAGGCTGCTAAGAGTGGTGGAACTGAGGAAGAGTCCTGGGAAGAGCCCTGTACCAGAAGTGTCTCTGCCTTGGGAAGCACGGCTGTACTGTGGAAGTTCTTTTGCCCAGGACAGAGCTCTCCTGCTGTGCAAATTTGTGGCTGCTCTGGGCAAAAGCCCCATGCTGAAGAATGTGGCTGCACAGCTGTGCTATGGCCTGTGCTGAGTCACTCCTGGTGCTGAGTGAGTGTAGCCAGATCCTATTAGATTATGGCATTTTTTGGAGTACACTCTATCTTTGACCTTTTTGTAACTCTGCTGATCCACTTTAGAGGCTTACTTGAATAAAATAGAGAAAGAGAAGATCAATGAATTAGGCTTGCAACTTAAAAAGCTAGAAAAAGACCAAATTTAAAAAAAAACCCAATCAAATACTAAATTTGAAATTCTAAAATTAAAAGGAGAAATTAATAAAAGTAAAAGTAAAAAACCTATTGAATTAATAAATGAAACTAAGGCGGTTTTATGAAAAGAACAATAAAATAGATAAACGTTTGGTTAATCTGATTAGAAAAAGGAAAGAGGAAAATCAAATTGTTAGTCTTAAAAATGAGAAGGGAGAACTTTCCACCAATGAAGAGGAAATTAGAGCAATAATAAGGAGTTATTTTGTCTAACTTTATGACAATAAGTTTGATAACCTAAGTGAAGTGGATTACTACCTTCAAAAATATAAGCATCTCAGATTAACAGAGGAGCAAGTAAATTGCTTAAATAGTCTCTTGTAGAAAAAGAAATAGAACAAGCTATTAATAAATTCCCTAAGAAAAAATTCCCCAGGACCAGATGGATTTACATGTGAATTCTACCAAATATTTGAAGAACAATTAACCCCAATGCTATATAAACTATTTGAAAAAATAGGGAATGGACTCCTACCAAATTCCTTTTATGACACAGATATGGTATTGATACCTAAACCAGGTAGGTTGAAAACAGAGAAAGAAAATTATAGACCAATCTCCTTAATGAATATTGATGCTAAAATCTTAAATAAAAACATTAGCAAAAAGACTACAGAAAATCATCCCCAGGATAATATACCATGACCAAGTAGGATTTATACCAGAAATGCAGGGCTGGTTTAATATTAGGAAAACTATTAGCATAATTGACTATATCAATAACCAAATTAACAAAAACCACATGATCATCTCAATAAATGCAGAAAAAGCATTTGATAAAATCCAACATCCATTCCTATTAAAAACACTTGAGAGTATAGGAATAAATGGACTTTTCCTTAAAATAATCAGTAACATATATTTAAAACCATCAGTAAGCATCATATGTAATGGAGATAAACTGGAACCATTCCCAATAAGGTCAGGAGTGAAACAAGGTTTTCCCCTATCACCATTACTATTCAATATTGTATTATAAATGCTAGCTTTGGCAATAAGAATTGAGAAAGAAATTAAAGGAATTAGAGCAAGTAATGAGGAAACCAAATTATCACTCTTTGCTAATGATATGATGGTATATTTAGAGGACCCCAGAAATTTTGCTAAAAAGCTATTAGAAATAATCCACACCTTTAACAAAGTTGCAGGATACAAAATAAACCCACATAAGTCATCAGCATTCTTATATAACACTAACAAAACCCAACAGTTAAAATTACAAAGAGAAATTCCATTTAAAGTAACTACCAATAGTATAAAATATTTGGGAATTGATTTGCCAAAGTCAGGAACTATATGAGCAAAACTACAAAACACTTTCCACACAAATAAAATCAGATCTAACCAATTGGAAAAATGCTGGAACTCTGTCTTCCCAGAAATCAGCCAGAGTCAGGATCACCAAAAATCTTTATTCTTGGTCTTTTGTGGTCGCTGTCAGGAGATTAGATTTAGCAATCTCCATACCACCTTCCTCTCTCCCCATGGCCAGGAGAATGCCTCAATTTCCTCTTCCTACTCCACACACACAAGTCACTTTCCCTTCTTTGTCCCACCAATCAAGTCAGCACATAATAGTTGAGGAGAGTCAACCGTCAAACATGTTAATAGAGAATTGTCCAATTGGCAATTAGTCTCACATGCTCCATTATCCAAGTGCATTTGCTCAGTTCTAGCCCTTTACAGAAAAATATTAAGTGCTCTTGGATAGGGCAAGCAAATATAATAAAGATGACAATACTACCTAAACTAATCTATTTATTTAGTGCTATACCAACCAGACTCCAAAAAAACTATTTTAATGACCTAGAAAAAATAACAACAAAATTCTTCTGGAAGAACAAAAGGTCAAGATTCTCAAGGGAACTAATGAAAAAAAAATTCAAATGAAGGTGGCCTAGCTGTACCAGATCTAAAATTATATTATAAAGCAGTGGTTACCAAAATCATTTGGTATTGGCTAAGAAATAGACTAGTTGATCAGTGGAATAGGTCAGGTTTAAAGGATAAAACAGTCAATAACTTTAATAACCTAATGTTTGACAAACCCAAAGACCCCAGCTTTGGGGATAAAAATTCACAATTTGACATAAACTGCTGGGAAAATTGGAAATTAATATGGAAGAAAATAGACATTGACTCCCACTTAACACAGTACACCAAGATAAGGTCAAAATGGATTCATGATCTAGGCATAAAGAATGAGATTATAAATAAATTAGAGGAACATAGTATAGTTTACCTCTCAGACCTATGGAGGAGGAAAAAACTTGGGCCAAAGAAGAACTAGAGAGCATTATTGATCACAAAATAGAAAAGTTTGATTATATCAAATTGAAAAGTTCTTGTACAACAAACTAATGTAGACTAGATTAGAAGGGAATCAATAAATTGGGAAAACATTTTTACAGTCAAAAGTTCTGATAAAGGCTTCATTTCCAAAATATATAGAGAATTGACTTTAATTTATAAGGAATAAAGCCATTCTCTAATTGATAAATAGTCAAAGGATATGAAGAGACAATTTTCAGATGAAAAAATTGAAACTATTTCTATCCATATGAAAAGATGCTCCAAGTCATTATTAATCAGAGAAATGCAAATTAAGACAACTCTGAGATACCACTATATACCTGTCAGATTGGCTAGGATGACAGGGAAAGATAATGCTGAATGTTGGAGGGGATGTGGGAAAATTAGGGCACTGATACATTGTTGATGGAATTGTGAATATATCCAGCAGTTCTGGAGAGCAATTTGGAACTATGCTCAAAAAGTTATCAAACTGTTCATACCCTTTGACACAGCAGTGTTACTACTGGGCTTATATCCCAAAAAGATCTTAAAGAAGTGACAGGGATCTGTATGTTTGTGGCAGTCCTCTTTGTAGTGGCCAGAAACTGGAAACTGAGTGGATGCCCATCAGTTGGAGATTGGCTGAATAAATTGTGGTATATGAATGTTATGGAATATTATTGTTCTGTAAGAAATGACCAGCAGAATGATTTCAGAAAGGCCTGGAGAGACTTAAGTGAACTGATGCTGAGTAAAATGAGCATGACCAGGAGATCATTATATACTTCACCAACAATACTATATGATGATCAATTCTCATGGACGTGTCTCTCTTCAACAATGAGATGAACCAAATCAGTTCCAATAGAGCAGTAATTAATTGAACCAGCTACACCCACTGAAAGAACTCTGGGAAATGAGTGTGAACCACTACATAGCATTCCCAATCCCTCTATTTTTGTCCTCCTGCATTTTTTATTTCCTTCACAGGTTAGTTGTACATTATTTCAAAATCTGATTCTTCTTGTGCAGCAAAACAACTGTATGGATATGTATACATATATTGTATTTAACATATACTTTAACATATTTAACATGTATTGGTCTACCTGCCATCTGGGGGATAGGGTGGGAGGAAGGAAGGGAAAAATTGGAACAAAAGGTTTTGCAATTGTCAATGCTGAAAAATTATCTATGTATATATCTTATAAATAAAAAGCTATAATAAAAAATAAAAGACTTGGTTCTTCTTAGCAGTTCAATACTATTTCTGTATCCCAAAAAAAGATTAAGAAAGGCTAGCCTCAGATTCATCTACAGTAGACTACAGTGAACCTGAGTCTAACCCTTCTTAATCTCGGTTTCTTTATCTGAAAAACTGGAGTGAGAGAGAGTTTAATGTAATGGATAGAGGGAATGTTGGAGGAAAAAAAGGTCTTGGGTTCAATTTTTGTATCCAACTTGTTTTATGGGATGAACAAGAATAAATCACTTATGTTGGTCATTCCTGAGGAAATTCTGAAAAAAATTAAAATTGCAAATATTTTCATTAGCATTTGTGGAAGAATGAAATAAGTTTTAGATTCCCCTTTCCCCAAAATAATACTTGCATCACATATTTCAAAAAGTCATTATAAAGAAATGCCTTTGTAAATCTTTAAAATGCTATAGAAATGTGAATTATTAGAAAGCAGTATATAATACTATAGAGAATGAATGTTTGTTTAAAATTCAATGAATCATAAACTAAGAAATTTTATTATAGCTGTTAGGAATGTTTTCTATAAACTGTCATGTTGATAACCTTGTATTGGACCTAAGTTTGGTTTGTTCTTTTAAAAAAAATTTAAAGGCCCCATTTCTAAAATATATAGAGAATTGGCTCAAATTTATAAGAATCCAAGGCAGTTTCCTATTGAAAAATGGTCAAAGGATATAAACAGACAGTTTTCAGATGAAGAAATTAAAACTATTTCTAATCATATGAGAAGGTGCTCTAAATCACTATTGATCAGATAAATGGAAATTAAGACAACTCTGAGATACCATTATATACCTCTCAGATTGGCTAAGATACCAGGAAAAGACAAGGATGAATTTTGGAGGGGATGTGGGAAAACAAGGACACTGATACATTGTTGGTGTGAATACATCTAGCCATTCTGGAGAGCAATTTGGAATTATGCTCAAAAAGTTATCAAACTGTGCATATCCTTTGACCCAGCAGTGTTTCTATTAGGCCTTTATCCCAAAGAGATCTTAAAGGAAGGAAAGGCACCCACATGTGCAAAAATATTTGTGGCAGCCCTTTTTGTAGTGGCAAGAAATTGGAAGCTGAGTGGATGCCCATCAATTGGAGAATGTCTGAATAAGTTATGGTATATGAATGTTATGGAATATTATTGTTCTGTAAGAAACAATCAGCAGGATAATTTCACAGAGGCCTGGAGAGACTTACATGAACTGATGCTGAGTGAAATGAGCAGAACCAGGAGATCATATACATGACAACATCAATATTATATGATGATCAATTCTGATGGATGTGACTCTTTTCAACAATGAGATGATTCAGGCCAATTCCAAAGATCTTGTGATGAAGAGAGCCATCTACACCCAGAGAGAGGACTGTGGGGACTGAATGTGGATCACAACATAACATTCTCTTTCTTTTTATTGCTGTTCACTTTCATTTTGTTTTCTTACTCACTTACTTTCTTTTTTTTTTTTTTTTTGATCTGATATCTCTTGCCCAGCAAGGAATTGTATAAACATGTTTATGTATTTTGGATTTAACATGTTTAACATATATTGAATTACTTGCTGTCTAGGGGAGGGGATGGAGGGAAGGGGGAGAAAATCTGAAACGCAAAGGTTAACATCAAATTATCTGTGCATATGTTTTGAAAATAAAAAGCTTTATTAAAAATAAAAAAATTAATCTCTTAGCACACTCATACCTTAACATTATTTAAAGTCTATCTCAGGAGGCCAGTTTTTTGTATGTCGGGGGGAGGCAGTGGTGGTAATTTTCTATCTACAATCATACTTTTAGTCAACGGGAAGTATACTGATAATTGAAGGGGTAAGATTGATGTGAAGTAAAAATAGTAAGCAAAAGTGTCACTATTGGGTCATATATCCTAAAGAGGTCATAAAAGAAGGAAAAAGACCCACATGTGCAAAAATGTTTGTAGCAGCTCTTTTGGTAGTGGCAAAGAATAGGAAACTGAGTAGATATCCATCAGTTGGCTGAATATATTATGGTATATGAATGTAAAGAAATGTTATTGTTCTATAAGAAATGATGAACAGGCTGATTTCAGAAACCAGCAAGATTGTACAGTGATCAACTATGATACACTTAACATTTCTCAACAATTCAATAACCCAAGGCAATTCCAATAAACTTTGGATGAAAAATGTTATCCACGTCCAGAGAAAGAACTATGGAGAATGAATATGAAGCAGAACATAATATTTTCACCTTTTTATTTTGTTTTGTTTTTCTTGTAGTTTTCCTCTTTTTCTCTGATTTTTCCCCAACATGACTCATATGGAAATATGTTAAAAATGAATATACATGCATAATCTAAAAAATAAATTAAAATGTTAAAACATAATAAGCATATGTAGTGGAGAGGTCAGATTGCAATTTCAGATCATTCACTATTTTATGTTATGCAGAATATTGATCAACTTTGTACCTACGTAGTTTAAATTTTAAACTTTTTCAAAAAATATTTTTTAATTTTACTAATCTTTGAAGGTCCTAGGCTAAATGTGAGAAGGATTTCTCTGCTTCATATATATATATATTTCTTATGCATTTGATTTACTTAACTCTGAATGTGTCTGGGTTGATTATAACTAAAAATAAAATGTTTATTAAATTAAATCCAATAGAATTAAAACAAGAATTTTTTAGAAAAATAATCTTTTAATTGTAACCATTTAAGCATGAGAATAATGTTTACTTCAGTTATTATAATTTTTAAAACTTCATGATACTTAATATAATTTTGACAATTTGAGAGCTCTATAGAGTTTTTTGGTAGTTAAATGAAAGGCAGACCTTTCATGATTGACTGAAAGAAATAAGATACACTTTATGGTTTGTGAATAAAAAATAGAATCCAGTCCTTTATTGAACTCAGTTGAGCTGAAACAGTCTAAGAAAAGCTGTAAGAGGTTCAGTTTGGTGAATTCCAATTTGAGTCAAATTCCTGATTGCGAGTCACTCTTTGGGTAGAGGAGAGAAATTCTCCCTAGCTTTCCTCCATCTTCTTCCCACTTTTAACTAAACATATTATCAGAGAATTTGCCACAGTAAGAAACATGTATCCAGATGGGACCAGTTGCAGAAAAATATCCAAGACAGGAAGCAGCTTCAAGGATTGTGAATCTTTGCATCAGAGGAAAATATCAACAATGGACTTAAGAATTTCAAATCACAAAGTTCCAAGAGATGTAATTTAATACATTTTGTCCCATGTGTATCTTAGAAGTGTTGTTGTTTGAGTCATGTAGCCCTGTAAGAATGGGAGGATAAATTTGAACTCAGGTCTCCCTTACTCTAAGCTTAATGCTTTATCCACTTACCTATATAGAAACTTACAGTTAAGCATTTGAAGTTTGAACCCATTCTTCCCATGGAGCTTTATTTATTTTAAAAGCCCACATCCCAGACTTTTAGGAGAAATATTTTCTACCCTACATTTCACTGATCTCACAGTCCTACCTTAAGCCTAATAGACTTTCAATGGGAGCACACTAGTTGGGATTTGTGTTCTACAACTCTAGAGATTCTGTACCTTAGTATTATCTCCTAGAAGACTCACTATAAGATTGTAAGGCGTAGAGTTTTTTGTTGTTTTTTTTAATAGTTTTTATTTACCTGATATATGCATGGGTAATTTTACAACATTGACAATTGCCAAACCTTTTGTTCTAATTTTTCCCCTACTTCCTCCCACTCCAGATGGCAGGTTGACCAATACATGTTAAATATGTTAAAGTATAAATTAAATACAATATATGTATACATAAGACATAGAGTTTTAAAGGAACTTAGAGACTTTCTCATTCAACCAGCCCATTTTCCAGAACTTTTCCAACTTCCTATCTATTGGTCTTCTTTATTCTACTGATAACTTGCTGGTTCCCATTCAGGCTGTACATCAGTTTTTCTTCTTTATATGTGACCTTGTGTACACATCCTTTTCTACTCACATATGCAGTTGATAACATCTTTCACTGCTTCTTGCATAAAAGTCATCATCTTTAACGTATTACAAACTACTGCTATTCACTATGTATTTTTCCATCTTCATTGGGGTTATTTGTAATTTTGATTCACATATGAATTATTTCCTTATTTATCTGATATCACCCCTTCTACTGTGAAGAGTCACAAATAAAAAATTGAACATGCCCTTACAAAACTCAATTCTCAAATAACTTTGATCCTAGAGATAATGGAACAATCTCAAAAGATGTACACCGAAATTAGACAACTTTGTAAAGCAAGGCGACTTCTCAAAGCCAAATCTCATCTCACAATTGCTGGAAAGGAGAATGGTCAAACTGGCTATTTGTTTATATGAAATTATTTTCAAAAATGTCAAGATAAATTACATTTTCCTTCTCGCATGTATTTTTTCCAGTTCCTTTTAAAAACAAAATGTTCATTTTGGGCCATGACAGCTAAAATAGAAATGTCTTTGGCAAAGCTCAGCTTTCTAGCCTGCAGGCAAAATATAAAATTGTTGTTAAATTGGAGTGGACCAGAAAACGGATGGTAAAACTCATCCATGAAACTTCTGCTAATAACAAACATTTGTCCTATGACATGGACTGTAAGTAATAACACATGACAGGGGATGTGTCTTTGCGGGAGCAGCAGGTTTTGGGTGCAACTAAGAGGCACAAGGCCATGAGCACCTGGGATTTAAGATATGACATACTATAAAACCATTATATTTTCATTAAGCCATATTTTAAAACTAGGAAATTGTTAGGAAGGCACTTCTGTGATTTTAAAAATTTGTTATCTTTTATGGTTCCCCAAGGAAGCATCTTGATTAGTTATTGTTGTCTAACATTATGAAAACAGATCTTTGGTTCAGATCTCACCTCCCTTAACACTTCTACATAGGTGAAGCTGCTCTAACTTGCCCCTCTGTTTCTATTCTGCCGGGCAGTTATAAGGAGATGGGAGCAATTTCTGAAGGAGGCAGAAACCCAGGAGGTTAAGGTTATGTGTCTGATGACTTGCGTCAGTAGAAGGCCAAAGTCATCATTTTGACATCCTCCAAGACAGTGAGCTTTTTCCCTTCTCTGTGGCCACAGGCTGCATTCTTGACCGAGACCAGCTGTCTCCCGAATCCCGATCATCGCTCATAATCGGGCGTGCCCAACAATAAAAGAATAATTCAACCAAAACTGTTTGTAAGATTAGGAAACTCTGAACTGCAGTGTTGCCTTACTCTGGAAAGGACAGCACATTAAAATAATGATTATTTGCTGGATAGATCCTGTTCAATTACAGAACATTTTGTGTTATATTTAATGGTACAATCTTACTTACTAATGGGATCACAAATCTGATAGCACTCTATTCCTCAAAAACACACAAACAAACAAACTCATAATTTCTAGTGTTATCAGGCATATTTTCTTAAATGCTGGTATTATCAACTTCTATTTTTTTAAAAAAAGACTTTCAAAACTCTAACTAAGGCAAGCATTAAAAAAATTATATACCTAACACCAAATGCTACCCAGAAAAGTAATATTAAAAAGTTTTAAAAGTTTTCTTTTCCCATGAAGTATATTCAGCCCATTTAAGCATTACTTTCCCAGAGTGTAAATGTTCTTCTTGGTAATTCATTGTATCCCCAGGATATAGCACAATGCCTGATACATAGTAAACATTTAATAAATGCTTATTTATATAGGGAAGTGACTGACACAGGGAAGTGGAGAAACATCACAAGGAAAGATGCAGCTCAATCCTTTATACCAAATATGAATCCAATGCAAATTTCTTAGTCAGCTGACTAGGAGAGCAATTCATAGCTTAGTGATGTCGTCCACTAGTGATGTCTAGAGCCAGGAAGATCTGAATTCAAATCCATCATCAGACATGACCCTCTTTGCCTCAGTTTCCCCATTTGTAAAATGAGCTGGAGAAGGAAATGACAAATCATTTCAATATCTTTACCAAGCAGACTCCAAAATGGGCTTCTGAAGAATCTGGCATCGTTGAAACAACTGAAGAACAACTACAAGAGGGTTTTAATTGTATGTTTTTATCAGTTTGTGTATGTTTAATTGATTTTCTAGTGTATTTGTGGTGAGAAGAGGTTCAAAGAGGCTAGATACAAGAAATATAGCAGTGCACTAAGAGTGAGGAGGGCTAGGTTTTATTGCTAAGTCAAAGAAATCCCCATTGACCAGGTTTACACACATAAAGTAGAAAGGAGAAAAAACCCAGGATTCTAATACCTCTTGCCTCCAAAGGCTTTTAACTGGAATTTAGTCATAATGAAGAGGCATTCTATGCCTCTTCTGTGCAGTCACGGGTAGAGGGCAGACCTTGACGCTTGGAAGACATTAATTTAAGACTTCTGACCCAACTAGCTAAAAGACTGTTGACAAGTAATCTATCCTTTCAGTGCTCCAGGGCAGGGCTTATTAAACTTCTCCACTCATGGCCACATCTCACACAAAATTTTTTTACATGACTCTGGCTATATAGGTATATAAAATAGGCATACAGACCAAACATTTACTGATAATAAATCATAATTTCACAATCCCTACATTCAGTTACCTGACTCTATATGGAGTCATAATCCATATGTTAAGAAGTTTTATTCTTGGCAACTCTCCCCTTTTTTTCCAAGTTATTTTTAAAATTTTTCCAAATACATTCAAAGATGGTTTTCAGCATTCACCCTTGCAAAAGCTCGTTTTCCAAATTTTTTTTTTCCCTCCACCCTGACTTTTTCCCTAGCTTGCAAGCAATCCAATATAGGTTAAACATGCACAATTCTTCTAAACATGTCTCCATATCGTGTTGTGCAAGAAAAATCACATCAAAATGGGGGAGGGAGGGCATGAGAAAGGAAAAAAAACAATATGCAAATCAACAAACAATAACAACAACAAAAAAAGTATGCTTTGATCCACATTCAGTCTCCATCATCCTCTCTTGGGTGCAACTGGCTCTCTCCATCACAAGTCTATTGGAATTGCCTTGAATCACCTCACTGTTGAAAAGAGCCAAGTCCATCACAATTGATCATCACATAATCTTCTTGTTCCTGTGTATAATGTTCTTTTAGTTTTGCTCACTTCACTCAGCATCAGTTCATGTTAGGCTTTCTAGGCTTTTCTGAAATCAGACAGAGAAGTGGTGGCAGGCTGTCCTCCTTTGCTTCTCCATTGAAATCAAGATCTGGAAGGTCTCTAGAAAAACTAGCCGAGTTCCAAGTGAAGGAGACAAGACTTTGAAGGAGACAATAAAGGATTTGGACTTTAACCCCTGGCTACTCGTGTGGTGATTGCTGAACTGAAATGAAGGCTGCCTCCAGAGACCTCAAGAAAACCCCAATAAGAGAAGATTACATTTTACAGGGAATATTACAGACTATAGCAAAGAAAACTGAAAAGAAAACAAAAACAACCATCACAAAATAATTTAAAAGAACATTGCAAAGTTACAAAGTACAAGGTTAATTCTAAAGAAAATATATAAGAAGATATCAGTCTCTAGTCCTCTGCAAAAATAGGAAGACTGAGGGTTTGGAATTTTGCAGATATTTTCAGGTTTTTTAGGGGAAAATATTGATTGTTTTGCTAGGGGGAGTTTACTTTTTAAAAAATGTTATAAGTCAGAAATTCTTAATCTGGGATTCAGGAATTTAAAAATTCTTAAGATAAGCAACTCTGTTTCAATATAATTAATTTATTTTGTTGTGCTAAACATTTTATTTTGTACATTTGAAAACAATATTCTGTGAAGATTATACCATATTGTCAAAGAGGTCCATGAAACACAAAATTTAAAAACACTTTTATAAGAGAATAGTTCTTTAGGAGAGAGGAGGGAGAGAGGAACATAGATATAAGGGAAAATCTAGATGATAAAACAAAAGATATCAACAAAATTATATATATATACATGTATATATATATATATAACACATATATTGTGTGTATATATATATTTTTTTATATGGAAATGAGAGTCCTAACAAAATTGTGTGTGTATACAAATATATATGTAGAGGTATGTATTTATAAACATAGATCTATCTAGATATACCTATATGTCAAAAACAGTTGAATATGAAAATGCAGAGGCATACATAGCAAGAAAAGATTTTTTTATGGTGTGTAGTGAAGACAAAGTAATGTCTCTTCATTTCTTCTCCTAAATATTTTGGAAAGCATCTCAGATAACTTGAGTAATTCTATATCCATCTGTCCCATTGGGAATCATAGTAAATTAAAAAAGAATAAGAAGAGAGGATTCCAAATATTTTGTATCCATGGAAAGCCTTAGTATGGCTGGGAGGCCCATTGGCCAGAGATTAAGCCATATAGAATTAAGAAGAAAGACCTATGTGCAACATCCATGTGTTGGTACATTTCTGTCCCTTGACAGATCTTGGTATATTGTAATGAGTTTTAAATGTAGTATCAAAGGAACTGGGTTCAATTTCTGACTCAGTCATTTTTGTATGATTTTGGGAAGTCACAATCTCTGGGCATAATTTTATTCTTTAAAGACTAGATAACTTTTAACATTACTTCTAGCTCTAAGTCTGTAGTCTTTGTGTGTCCTGAGATTGTAGGGCTTCAATCCAAGAAAAGGCTTCTGAAATAAAGGCACCTGAACTGCATATCTGAGTTGTGAAACAGACAGTGATGAATTATGTAGACAGAACTGATGATCCCTGGGAAAAAGAATGATCTTCATATACTGGGAACTGTAGAGAACTACGGAAGTATAAGCTTCATAAGTAGCAAAGCTCAGTAATAGAAAGGATCTTGACAAAGAACTGTGTCTAGTGATATGAACTGAGACATAAGTTGTGAGAAAATCAATGCAGTGGAGACATTTAAAGACTCTATAGAGATAAGTACCAACAAGGGAAGACCAGCCTCCAGGTAATCATGATAGAATCCTCCTCAAGATAATGCTATAAATAACTGAGACTCTACTGGCACCTGGGAGAAAGTTTTTTTTTTTCATACAATAATTCACTTCTCAAAACTATGTATATATTTTTGTGTGTATGCCTTCTTTCCTTTAAAATAATCAGCTTCTTGAGGAGCAGAGATTATTTAACTTTTATCCTCAGTTCTTAGAACAGTTCACAATACACATTAAATGCTTAATAAATACCTCTTGATTGATGGATTCTCAAAGGTGGAAGAATCTGAGATGGCCATGTAACCTAACCAACAATTTCAAAATCCCTGATAGATTTCTTCTAAATGAAGACCTCAAATGATAGGGAAGTAACTTCCTGAAACAACACATTCTGTTTTTAGATAGCTCCAATTATTAGAGAAATCTTCCTTCCATCCAACTATGATCAGACCCTTTACAGCTTCCATCCATTGTTTCTGGTTATATCTAGGGACAAGCAAAACTAGTCTATTCTGTGTTCCACCCTTCAAATATTTGAATACAACTTCAGAGAAGCCTCTCCTCTCTGGCTAACCATCCACAATTCCTGTAACTTAAACTCATAAATCATGGTCTCCAGCCTCCCACCATCAATATTTCCCTCCTGCACGTGGATACTGGCTTGTAAATGACATCTCTACTCCAGGCATCCTGAGACACCTTTCAATCTATGCTGCTGCTGGTTGCAAAATCATTTATACCTCTTGTTCTGTAAACTAATGAAATTAATATATTCATTAAAGGAAGCATAGTGAACTTCCCAATGACAATCAACCATTCTTGAGGTCTTCCTCATGGCTGCTTCCCTATATGTGGTTTCTAATCACTAGAATGTAACCTCCTTGAAGATAGAAACTATCTTTTGTATCTTCAGTGTCCAGAATTGTGCCTGTTATATTGTAGATGCTTATTAAATATTTTTCTATTCTATTCTGAATAGTTCTCACATAGGCATTGGGTCCAGATCGCCATGTCTATAAGCTACATTGCCAGTCCCAACATATGCTTCCAGTTATTAATACTGTGCCCGCATTCTGCTATAATTGTAAAAGCTTTTTCTTTTTTCTTCAGTTTTTTCATTCAGTCTCATTTTGGAGCCAAAACAACTTAAAGCACTAAAGGCCTGTTGGGTTTCTTAACCATGAGCAGACTTACACAATCTAGGCTTTTTGCCAGATATCTAAACTTTGTTGACCTATGCTAAAAGGTTAAGCATTTCACAGAGTTTTGATTTCCCCACCCCCTCCTTTTCAACTCTTGCCTTGGACTTAAATGTCATTTTTATCAAGAAAAGGAATAACTATTAACTTGCTGGAAAGAACTCTTTCAACCATTACACAGTGTCCAGAGAGGTGTTAAAAATGAACACAAAATTATTCCATTTCAGTTCTCAGTCAACAAGGATTGTAGACATGCTAGCCATTTCAGTTAGTCTGAACATCAGATACTACAGACTTATCATATGTTGAACTTGCTACATCCACTGCTCAGCATATATTTCCAAAAACTTCTCCTTTAACAGAATTTTACTGAAAAATAATTAAGTGGAAATAAATCACACTTGGTCTAAATTGGAGGGAGTGGAAAAATAAACTGATCAGCAAGATTCAGCTCTCTTAGCCCCAAGTTTAAAAAATCCTCTGCTTAGTTCCTAGAACACCAAATAGCCACATCACTGTGGGGAAGGTAACTTTGGAGTGCACTTTCTCAGCAAAAACTTTGGAAACAATAGAAAACAGAAAAAAAAATGAGCTGGACTCATAGACATGAGTACTGGATGCTACGAGACTTAGAACTCAATATATGGCATCCAGTTCTTGGGATGGAGTATATATTGCCTATATAACATTTGCCATAGGACACAAGGGGCTGCATCATAAAATCAGTAATCATCAAGCATTTATTACGCACTTACAATATGCCATGTGCTGTGCAGTGAATAAAAATAAATTTTAAAAACTCATTCCCAGCTCTAAAGGAGCTTACAATTTATTTGGGAAGACAACATACATATAGGTATAAATTAAATATATACAAATAGAATGGACAATGTGGGAGAAGAGATATTGGCACTTAGTTAAACCAGGAAAGACCTAGGACAGAACAGTTAAAAAAAAAAAAAAAACAAACAAAAAAAAAAAACGACTGATCTGAAGTCAGAGGACTTGAATTCAAATCCCACCTTCTCATCATTGAATAGGTAAATATAGTGGCTTATTTTGGTAGCTCATTAAACATCTCCAGATTGGATGGATGATTTCTAAGTTACATTCTAGCTTCAAATTCTATGATATCTCAGGTGCTATGGATTCTTAGCTTCACTGGAAGTAAATATGGTTAGGATTAGAGACTGAAGAATACAGTCCTTCCTTTGAATTATCTGGATAAAAAAGATTTTAGTCTCAGAGCCAGGAAGACCTGAGTTAAAATCCTGTTTCAAATACTTCTAGTTAAGTTACCCTGGAAAAAATCATCTAATTTCCTTCATTCAATAAAATGAAAACAATTCTAGTATCCACCAAAAAAAAAAATAATGATAGTATGGTTGTTATGAGGATCAAATGAGTTTATGATATAAAGGGCTCTACAAAACTTAAGGAATCATGTAACTGTTAAGTTATTACTATTATTGTTTTTATTATTTTAAATATTATATTTCTCTATTACATGTAACAACAATTTTAACATTCATTTCTTTAAAGTTTTGAGTTCCAAATTCTATCCTTCCTCTTCCTCCCACTCCCTGAGACAATAAGCAATCTGATGTTATAATTATTATTAAAATTATATTATTGTATGTAAAACTATCCTCACTGACAAAGAGAAGAAAAATAATACATAATAACTCTAGTACTTAGTAATAATAATAATAGCTAGCACTGATATAGTGCTTTAAGGTTTGCAAAGGGCTTTACAAATATTATCTCACTTCATTCTATAACTATAAACATCCTCAAATAAAAGAGGAGGAAATTGAAGCAGACAGGCCTTAATCAATTTGTCTAATCACATAGCTAGTAAGTATCTGATCTGGATTTGAACACAGCCCTTTCTAATGCCAATCCGTTATGAGATTTAGCTATCTAAACCTACAGGTCCCATGTGCCTTAATCATAAATAGACATAATAAATGTTTGCTAGCATGTGCTGCTCCATTTAGAAAAGCTTTTCTCAAAGGTCATAGGATTTAGAGATCAAAATAATCTTAAAATTCATTTATTGAATTTCCCCTCACCCTTAACTCCTATTTTACTAATAAGAAAATGAATAGAATCCTGATAGTAAATAGCAGATAATAGATGCAGGCCCAGGTTCTATACCTTCAAATCTAACCCATTACTCCATCCTTTGGAATTTTACTACTTGGTGCACTCCTGGCTATTCCAAACAGTTTCCTGGAGGGAAAATTCTCTGTACATATAGTCTTATTCTCAACACGTCAAAATAAATCTTCGGAAGCTTTCTGAAAGACTATTAAAATTTTAAGAGTTTAATAATATCCTTAATTTGAGCAATATAAGCACATTTTCCTTTTTGCTCAGCAAATGACCATTTTCACTCACTAGGCTGAAAAGAAAACATGCTGTCAAAGAGACCAAGAGGAGAAACAAAGCTGATGAGTGGAAAAGACATAATCACATTCCACAGCCCTAACTAGGGCAGGGCAATCTAGGCTTTGACCTAGAGTGCCAAAACTTAGAAGATACTAATAATACTTGTACTCTTTTTTTCTAACAGGAACAAGTGAGATTAACACCTAATTAGTAAGAATAATTATTTAGTATACAAAATTATCAGAGATCAGCTTTCCTCCCCATTATACCCTAGGTGAGTTCTTCCCCTTTAGCAATAGCTTTTCCAGCCTTGCTGTATCTCAGGATCTTTTGCTTATTGGGGCTGGCATCCCAGAATCTCTTTGCACATGTCCTGAGGTCAAAGATCTTCTGAAATACTTCCATCACCTTACCCCTCCTATGATGCGTTCAACTACATAACTTATTTTATCTTTAATATTTGCCACTTTCTGCCAGCATAACTATACCTTCCCCAGGAGCCAAAAAATGTTAGGTACAGCTCTGTCCTTATCTTTCCTTTTCCTGAAGTATTATGTGAATTCCTGATTGGTGAAGGAAAGCACAAGTGGAATAGCACAGGACATTTGAGCCCTCATTGGAATCAGTGCTTGGTTCTTCAACTACTTAGGTCCAGCAGCCATGAAAGTTGGAGTCTTTTCAAACTTTATACACTTTTGTTCCCCTGATATGTCAGTGGGATGGGGGGGGGAGAGGGGAAGAGAGACAGAGACAGAGATAGAGACAGAAACAGAAGGAGGGAGGGAGACAGGGAGGGAGGGAAAAAGGGAGGCAGGAAGGAAGGAAGGGGAGGAAAGGAGGGAAGGGAAGGGAAGGAAGGAGGATGGGGAAGAAAGAAGGGAGAGGGAGGGAAGGAAGGAGTGGGGAGAAAGAGAGAGAAGAAGAAGAAGAAGAAGAAGAAGAAGAAGAAGAAGAAGAAGAAGAAGAAGAAGAAGAAGAAGAAGAAGAAGAAGAAGAAGAAGAAGAAGAAGAAGAAGAAGAAGAAGAAGAAGAAGAAGGAAGAAGAAGAAGAAGAAGAAGAAGAAGAAGAAGAAGAAGAAGAAGAAGAAAGAAGAAGAAGAAGAAGAAGAAGAAGAAGAACAACAACAACAACAACAACAACAACAACAACAACAACAACGTAGGAAGGGAAAGAGGGAGGGAGGGAGAGAGAGAGAGACAGAGAGAGAGAGAGAGACAGAGAGAGACAGACAGAGAGAGAGAGAGAGAGAGACAGAGACAGAGACAGAGACAGAGAGAGAGAGAAGGAGCTTTAGAGAAGGGGAAATGAAGAAAGAAATGTTTATTAGAGGCCAAGAGTAATGGAAAATATTGATAACAATAATTCTTAATCACGAGATATAAACTGACGCACATCTAGGTGAAGAGAGAAGTAGATGAGTTAAAAATCTCAGGATTCAGAGATAATGGCTATAGAGTCATAGAGACCATGAAAACTAATAAAGTCACTAGCAGGAGGCCAAGCTAAATGCAAAGGTATTTGTTCTCTATTATAACAAAAATTGGTAACTGTGCCAAAGTACAGAGATATCTCTCTAAACCTAAGAATAACTGGAGTAAAGAGCTAAATATTCCAAAGACTTCCTTTAACAAAAATAAGCAATAATAATAACAAATTTGTCGCATTTCCAGATTTGCAAAGAGCTTAAAGTATTTTACCTCATTCAATCCTCAAAACAACCTTAGAAAGTAGATGTTCTCATCATCTTCATTTTATTGTTGTTCACTTTTTTTCAGTTGCATCCTAATCTTTGTGATCCCATTTGGAGTTTTCTTGGCAAAGATCCTTAAGTGGTTTGCTATTTTCTTCTCCAGCTCATTTTACATTGAGGAAACTGAGGCAAACAGGATTGAGAGATTGCCCAGGGTCACACAGGTAGTAAGTGTCTGAAGCCAGATTTGAACTCAGGAAGATAAATCTTCCTTTCTTCCAGCCTGACATTCAGTGGTTACAATGAGTCACTGTGTCAGATGAAGAAACTGAGGCAAACAAAAGTTAATTGATGGTAAGTATGTGAGTTGGGATTTGAACTCAGATCTGTTCTGACAACCCTCAATGCCCATTGTACCACCTAGCTGCCCACCAGAATATAAATGGATTTTTAAACTCTCTTTTGAGAACAAATTCAAAGGAAAGATGTGAGAGTTTGTTAAAGAGAGGTGTTTTTTTTTAGTGTCCATCATAAATATATACACACCCCTCTACTCAATGATCTATTATAGCTTATTGAATATTATCAATTCAATTCAACAAGAATTTCTTTAGTTTCTACTCAATTTGAAGCATTCAGCTATGAAATAGAGATATAAAAATAAAGTTAAAAACAGCCTCTGGCCACAAGAAACTTATAGTCTCCTGGGAATGATACAGTATGTACTCACATAAGTCAGTAGGAGGCCTACAGAAAGTACTTTCAAAAGAATGAAAGAAGGAAAAACAGCTTAACTCTAATTTGGAAAAAAACTAGATAAAAGGAAAGGGAAGGAGTACATTCTAGTCAACTCTGGGGATAAGTGGTGCAAAGACATATAAGCAAGAAAGGAGATGTAGTAAGTGGAGAATAATTAAAAGGCCAGTTTGACTGAAAGAGCATGTTTTAGGGGAAATAATAAGAAATGAGATTGGAGAGGCGTGGGATTGTAGAAGGTTCTACATACTAGTCTTAGGCACCCTGAGGGAAACTCAGGAGGCAGTAAGATCATTTCAACCACCATATGGCCTCAGATACCAATATAGACAGCCCATGAGCTTATGCCCAAAAACCCAGAGGAGAACAGTCTTTCCCAAGCCATCAGTACAGTTTCTACTTTTTCCCTACTGTCATCTAGAGAAGTAGCTCTCTTGGAAATTATGACCTGCTGGAAGAAAGTAGGGAAAAAATAGGGTCACTAAATGCATCATTGGTAGAACTGTGAATTGGTGGAACCATTGTGGAGAACAATTTGGAACTTTGCCCCAAAAACTTTAAAATTTAATATTAGTTAACTTTTTTTTTGAGTTCCCAATTCTTTCCCTCCTTCCAACCCTTCCCTTGTCCAAAATCATGCAAAACATGTTAGCCATGTTGCAAAAAAAAAAAAAAAAAAAAAAAGAGAGAGAGAGAGAGAGAGAAACAAAGAAAAGTAAAAATTATTTCATTTTGCATTTAGAGTTAATCACTTCTTTCTCTGGAGGTAGACATCTTTCATAATGAAATTGTCTTGGATCATTACATTAGTTAGAGTAGCTAAATCTTTCACAGTTGATCATTATTATAATATTGCTCTTATTGTGTACAATGTTACTCTAGTTCTGCTAACTTCATTTTGTATCAGTTCATATAGATCTTCCCAGTTTTTCTGCAACAATCCCCCTTGTCATTTTTTATTAGCATCATAGCGTTCCATCAAAAACAAAAACAAAAATCTTATTTAGCTTTTCTCCACTTGTTAGATATCTCCTTGATTTTCAATTCTTTGCACCACAAAAAGAATTACTAAAATATTTTTTTTTGTGCATGGAGGTTCTTTTTCTTTGATCTTTTTGGGAAACAGACCTAGTAATGGTTGTTATTTGCTCTTTATTCTGGAAGAAAATCAGGACCTCAGCGAGGTGAGGCCCATGCATGCAAGTGAAGTGGATTTAAGTGAAGGAGGACTGGGCAGTCACCTGCCTCACTTTCTTCCCCAGAGCAATCTGGGTCCAGTGGCCAGATATAGATGGGAGACCTTGGTCTTTTAAAGCTAAAGTCTTCAACAGATGTCAGTTTGACTGAAGCACAGTTTTAAAGTTTTTGACTTGAGTAGAAGATGGATGGGAAAAGAGGTAAGACCTTGAATCAAGGAGATCAATTAGGTTTTTGTTAATTATAACAATTAACATATAAATCCCCTTAAACCTAACAATATGGAAAACAACCAAACACCAAAAAGCTCCCTTATTATAAGTATAAAGGGAACAAAATCGAGAGTACAAATATTGGGGGGGGTTCCTTTTCCTTTCCTTTTTGTTGCTTTTGTTGTTTGTTATTTGTTTTTGGTTTTAGCAATATTCTAAGATGGTAAGGTGTGGGCCTTAATCAAAGAAACTGTATGAAGGGAATTTGTAAACATATAGACTCAATTCTTTATTCAATTAACTCTTCTGTCATACTTCAGTCAGTTTTACCCAACGAGACCAATCTTTATGCTCCTGGATGGTAAAGTCTATGTTTTCATCAAGTTGAAAATAGCTATTCACTGAAAAAAAAAGTGCTTTAATATAAGTATCGTGAAATGTAACCCAAGGAGATTCTTATGGTCCCCATGGTCTCCTAGCCCAACATTGAGGGCAAATGATGATTCCCATAAAGGATCCATTAAATAAGAAACCTCTAATCTCCTAGAGTTTGTCAAATTTGAGAAATATTGTAATAATTCACATTACTATAATATCTTATATCCTATAAAGCAAGTCTGCAAGATAATTCAGTTCTTTTATTCCTATTTTCCACATAAAGAAACTAAAAGTATGTGGTTATTCAAGCAGTGAATGTGGGATCCAAGATCTTTATTGGGAAACCAGTGATTCTACTCTTTCTACCATAACTACTATATCTTTCTACCATCGTCTTTAATGCCATTTCCTTTGACAAAACCACATGCAGTTTTAATGTTAACCACCTGACATTGCCAAAGTCTGTGTATTGATAATTTTCCTTTTCTAGGTCTTTTGTAGGTCTGAGTAGAAGCCCAACTGTGGTAAATGCATTAACAGGTCATATTTCTTTCTTTTTTTTTCTTTTTAAATCTATTATTTACTTATTTTTAAGTATTCATTAATTTTTTTTAAGTTCCATATTCTCTCCTTTCTACCAACCCTTCCCCTACCTATTGAGAAGGCAAGCAATATGAAATCAATTATATGTGTAAAATCATATAATTTTTAATTTATGGAATAAAAGAAGCATTTTTCTATAACATAGCATGGCTTTTTTCAAAAAGGTGATGGAACATGAAAACTGCAAATCTATTATGTACAATTCACTATTTAAAAAAATATATATAATAAAATTGCCATGTACATTTCTTTTTTTTTCTTTTCCCCCCTTTTTTCTCTCCTTCTTCAAGTCTAGAGAATGGTTACCAATAGCTACAATTAGGTATATAAAAGAAAAACTATTCTATATGTACTTCTATTTATCAGATCTTTCTTTAGTGGCAAATAGTATCTTACTAACAATTATCTAGGGATCTATGTTTTTTCTCAATATTGTTCTACATTTTCAACTAATCCCCCCTTTAAATATTAATGAAGAATACTAAAAGTATAACTCTTTCCCTGGGTATCATATCATGGTACTTCTCCAAGGCTACATTATGGAACACAGGGTCAAGTTGAAGATAGCTATCTTTTGAGCCTTTTGTCAGCTTTATTCAGACATCTTTCTAGGGTGATGCTTCTCCAATTATAATCCTCAAATATCTTCCAAGTAGTCCATTGGCACTGACTTTTGTAATAGTGAAGTTTACAGTACGGAAACTTTTGTTCTTGGTATGAATAAACAATTATGCAAGGAATTTAATTTGAAAAAAACAAACAAACAGTTTGAGCCTCACTCGCCAAATTAAAACTGGCCTTCTTCTGAATCCTCAAAATATTTTTTGGTGTAGTTTTTAGTTTTTTTTTTTTTTCTGTTGGGAATTGTATTCTGGAACACACACTATAAGATTCACAAAACTCAGGACTGTTGGCCTTCCCTATTATATTTACCAGAGTTAAAAAAAAAAAAAAAAAAAAAAAAAAAACACCTCATTTCCTAACTGTTTACTGATCATAATTTTAGTTTTCTGGGAGCAGATGTCTAAGAAAATAAATGACATTTTTTTTTCTTTAATTTTGTTTAATGGAAGAGGTACTTAATAAAATAGTTGTTTAATTGCAAAGTCAGAGGAAGGGACATACCACCTGTCAATACCTAGATCTTTGAAATTTAGATTTTTAAGGAAGTTTCATTGGACACTGAGAGGTTAAGTGACTTGTTAGGGTCATTGGACAGTAAATATAAAGTCAGACTTGAATCTAGATCTTCCTGATCTTCAGAATGACTTTTTAGTTCTCTATCTAATGAGAACATGATACATATTTACTTAACTATTTTTAATTTATAAAATAAAATATTTGTTATCCATAGTATAGTTAATTAGTATAGTATGGTATAAGAATATCATAGTATAATTTTTAAAATTATTGCATATGAAATTGTAAATCCATTATATGCAACATGTTCTTCTTTATAAAAATCTAATAAAGTTATCGGCTAAATTTCTTTTTTTCTTCCCTCCTTCTACCCTAGAAATTAGAAAAAATAATGATAAAACTAATTTGGAAGAATAAAATTCAAAATATCAAAGGAATTTTATATATATATATACATATATAAAACACATGTAAATGTATATATATGTACATTATATATAACCATATAAATATATCTGCTATATTATATATTATGTAAATTATGAATGTGTATCTATCTATGATATTTACATATATATTTAATTTATCTTCTATGTTCCATAAAAGACAGATTAGGTTTAATATTTCTTTTCTTTTTTCTTTTTTTTGAGGGAAGGAGACAGTTGGACAGTTGGAGCCCAGACTCATGCAGCAGGGAAGTATTAAAGTGCCTGAAGCTTGATTTGAACTCAGGACCTGCTGACTGCAGGATCAGTGCTCTATTCACTATGCTATCTAGCTACCCCAGTCTTAGCATTTCAATTCTTTCAGTCAAGGGTATTAAAAGCTGTGTTCCACATACAAACATTTTGTTTTATCACTGGATACTCTTTCCATGTGATTCTAATGACCTGTCATTATAATTTCACAGACAGTCTAACAAAGAACAAAACTCAAAACAATGATGTACTAGCAGAAATAGTACACTATTCATCACAAGCATTGCTAGATCTTGAATCTTCAGTACTAACACCATAGAAAAGGATGAGGGGCATGAATTTGGTGTCTGAATACCCACTTCCCTATTAATATATTCTTTCTTCCTTGGCCCCTTCTTTTTAAAAAGAATCATTTAATTTTTAATTTATTGAATAAAACAAGCATTTCTATAATATAGTATAATGGAAAAAAAGATGATGGCAGATGAAACTGCAAATCTATTGTGTATAATTTGCTATTTTAAAATATATATGTATAATAAAATTATCATGTAAATTTCCTTTCTTTCCTTCCCCCCCTCCATTTAGAGATGTCTTCCATTAGACACACACACACACACACACACATATACCTATATATATACATACATATATAAGTAAAGTTATTCTATATATTAATTTATTAATTCTTTCTCTAGTTGCAAATGGTGTCTTAATATCAACTGTCTAGGGGATCTATGCCTTTTCTCATTATTGTTCTAGGTTTACAATTAATTACCCCTTTAAGCATTAATGAAGAATTCTACAAGTATGACTCTTTCCCTGGGTAGCTGCTTTTGCAGAGATGATTCCTTGAGGCTGGAAATATAATGAGAACATGACACTCCCCATCCTCATTCTCTGTTCAGTCTTATTTTAACAATATAATGGAATAATGATGGTAATGATGTGATATAATAGTTGGCACTTAGATAGCATTTAAGGCTTATAAACCACTTTATACATTGATTCTTATAACAATGCAACGGGTAAAATAGTGCAAGATTTTGTTAACTTCAATCTAAGGTGAGGAAAGTGAGACTCCAAGTGGTTAAGTCATATGGCAAGTGAATGATGAAGCAAGAATTCCTTCTCTTAAAGGTTCTCTTAAAGCTAACTCTCCTATACCACACTGCAGTTCAAAGACATGGAGACAGACAACCTAAATTTCAGTCCTACTTCTCTCAGTGACATTAAGGAAGTCATCTAAACCTTCTATCCCTAAAATGGGAATGAATAATAAAATATCTCCTACTTTCCAAGCAGGAGACATTTTAGAGCCAGCTAATTGGGGAAATGCAATTATTAAATTTTCAGCTTCACCATTTGCATCTCAAAAAACAGCACTAGGGGCTTAATTTATTGTTTTGTTTGTTACCTAAACTTTAAAAAAGTGACAACAGGAAACATTATCAAAGCAGATTAAATTTAAAAGTATATTCTGCTTTTCCCTCATTTAGTTATTAAACATTTACCAGCGCAACATTGCTTCCAATAAAAGTTGTTGATTAGATTAGATCAAATGAGATAATGTAGGTGAAAAGACTTGGTAAATTGTAAAGCTGTCATAATTAAGAAGGTATTCTGAAAATAAACCATATGAATTCTAAATTAATTTTTCTAAAAACATTTATTTTCTGCATCTGAGACTGCATTGAGAGTTCACCCAGAACTTCCATGGAGGAAAATCCATCTCACAATGCAGGTCAGCACTTTTGCAACTTAAAGTCTGAGAGAGCCTCTTAGTCATGGGAAGGTAAATTACTTTCAGGGTAACTTAGCTAATAGATGTCAAAAGAATTGAATCCTAGGCTTCCCAAGTTTCTTGAAGGAAGGTACTGATTCACTTGTTGTCTTTTGTATTTCCAATACCCAACACAGTGCCTGGAACTTAGTACAGTTGTCCTTTTAATAAGCTTTTTAATTGCTTGAGTTCTGCCTCTAAATCTCTTTCTACAATGCAAAACTGCCCTTATAACAACAATAATAAAAATCTCTTTATCCAATGATTACATAAAGTCTGGTTTATCCAGAGAGCTTTACATTTGTAATGGAGTAGGAGACCCTGAAGGTGAACAGGATCTGTAAGGTACTTCCCAATCCCCCCAATGCCCTCTAGCTATGTCTCAGCAGTCAATGTTGGGAGTAAAAGAAGCACATTTGCTAGAGTGATAGACATGGAATCATCAGAAAGACAGAAAGGGTCCACTTTGAGCCTTAGATACTGTGTGACCCTGGGCAGGTCATGATTCTGTAAAGTAGGATACTAGCAGCAATTACTTTACTTTGTAAGGATTAAATGAGATCACATTTAAAGTGCTTTATAAATCTTAAAACATTATTTAAATACTACCTATTGTTATATTATTAGTAGTACAAGTTCCTAATTAAATTACCTTTCGCTCCTTGCCTTAGCAAGAAAACTTATCAACAGTGTCCCAAAGTTGGTAGTTTAAGGTCAAGATGCTTTTAATTTATAAAAAAAATGGATTATGATTTGGTGGTTGCCATGAGCCCCTGAACACAAACTCTTCTGAAGTGAATTTGGGGTACTACTCACAAACCTGAAGCTTAATGTCATAAAGAGTGGAAAAAAAGAGGAGATACTAGCCAAGTTTTTGTTTCCAAAGGAAAAAATCATTTCAGTGCTATTTGATGATTCAGTACTAAATTATTACCCCATTCATTTACTTTCTCTTTAACTGCCTTCATTTTTTCTCATCCTTCTACTTTATCTTGGCTGTTTCAATTCAAGTCAACATTTATTGAAGACTTACTACATGTAGGAGCTTGAGCTAGGTGCTTTTTTCAAAGATGAACAAGACAAAAGGTTTGTGATCCCCATTACAGTATTCATTATTTGCTTGATCATGCTCCTTCCTGGAATACTTTCCCCACCCTGTCTTTGCCAAGTTACCTTAATTCCCAGACTCCTTAAGACACATTTTCTCTATGTAACCTTTCCAGACTAAATCCAGCCTTTTCCTGGTCATGTCAATATCTCCATTACCCCCCTTTCCCTTTAGTGCTTCTCAGAGATAATGTTGTCTCTTTTAATTTGCTCATATTATTTTGCCCCACATAGTTGTAAATATACCAAAAAGAAGGGTGGTACCTGTTGTTACTACCGTTACATTTAATATCAGACATTTTTGGTATAATGATGATTCAGTAAGTAGAGTATTGAACCTGGTGTCAAGAAAACATGAGTTAAATATGGCCTCAGGTATTTCCTAATTGTGTGATTCTGGGCAATCTCTTAACAGTTCTCTGCTTTGCTTTCCTCATCTGTAAAATGAGTATAATAATTCTAAAGGTTTTGTGAAGAACAAAATGAAATAACATTGTAAAGAGCTTTGCAAACTTTAAAGTACTATATAAATGCCAGCTATTATTATAAGTTTTGTTGAATTCCCCCCCCCCTTTTAAAATTCAGAGAGGAATTGCTTTCAGGGAAGGACAATAGGATGGATGCCGGCGGAAATGTAGGTAAGTAAAAACAAAGATTCAGATTTGTGAAGGGATGAAATTCAGGTTCTCTAGAGCCATATGAAAAAATGTTCCATATAATTCTTAATTAGAAAAAAATCCAATTTAAAATGATTGAGATTCCCCTTTTATATCCATCAGAGGGGAAAAGATGGAAAAGAGGAAAATGATAAATGTTGAAGTATCTGTTGGAAAATAAAAGTAGACTTGTGAATGGGTAAAACTATTTGAAAAAGCAGTGTGAAATTATATACAAAACAATATTAAATGAGTAGGCCAATAACTTAAAGTGATCAAAGAAAGAGGAAAAAAATCCTTTGCAAAAATATTTGAAGTAGTTCTTTCTGTGATGATAAAAAAAGAAAACTAAGGGAATATCCATCAACTGAGAAATGGATAAAAAATATGGTATATTAATGTGCTGGAAGTTTTAAGGAAATAAATGATTTCAAAATTATGTAGAAAGACATATATGAACAGCCACAGAGAGAAATAGACACAACCAGAACCATTTTATAATATCAATATTTTAAAATGAATATTATTAAAGATTATATAAAATAATGAAGTTAAATGGGCAGAGAACATTTATACAATAACAACCTTGTTTTTGAACTTTGAAAGTTGTAAGAACAATGATTAATACAATCACTATACATATAATTGTATGATTATTACAATCACTAATAATAATATTAATATTATTGAATTAATACAATCACAATCCATGAACCTGTTTCTTAGAATGTGTGCTGCCATTTGTCATTAAAGAAATGCTTATTTTGATTCAATTAAATGATTAATATAATCATATTTCCAGAGGAATGATAATGAAAAGTGATAATCAATTATTAAAAAGTGGTAATAAATTTAGGAAGCAGAATGAAACATATTTTTGTATACAAACATTGAGGGAATTTATTTTGATGAACTATACATATTTGTTATGAGAAATTTCTTTTTCTTTTTTTAATTAGATGAGATATAGGAGAAAAAATAGATTTATGTTATTTTTTAATAGAGAGGTGGGAGGGGATGCTAGGTATATGAAATAATGTATGCACTGTATAATATTTTTATTAGTTTTACTTAAGTTTTATAAGAAAACTTATGAAGTATGAATAATCTGTGAACATTTGTAAAATATCAATAAAACATATCAATAAAACATATTAAAATGACAAAAAACAAAAGAAATCAAATAACCCTCTGAGATTCATTGTCCAAATTTAGAACATATAAAGTGACAGAACCAGTTGTTAAGTATAGGACATCTGTGACAGATACAGTACCAGCTACTAAAATTTAGCTTTTTTTATATTTATCCTTTATAATTAACTTGATGATGAGATCATCTACCTTCACAGTACCAATACTCTGCATACTTTAAAAAAAAACTTTCTTTCTTTTTGTAATACATTTAACATAGAAATATGATTTATATGATTTTACATGTATAATTGATATCCTTTTGCTTATCTTCTCAATGGGTGGGGGAGGGCTAGCAGCTGAAAGAGAATTTGGAACTCAAATTTTAAAAAATGAATATTTTAAATAACCAATATTTTTTTCAAAAATAATTAGCTACAATCACCAATATAAAAAGAATTATATTGCCTCTGCAGAGACAAGTCCAAATCAAATAAATCCTCATCTAAGAATCATTTCTGTCTCTGAAATCCATTATCTTCCATGTGACATTTCACTATGAAATCATATTCCAGTGTATGTATCACTAGAAACCTGGCATGTTGAAGATGAAAGAATTCTAAAAAAAGCATTTAGTTTGAGACTTCTCAATTCTTTTGTTGGACTCCTTTGGTGAAATCCATGAACCCGTTTCTCAGAATGTGTGCTGCCATTTGTCATTGAAGAAATGTTCCTTTTAGTTCAATTAAGATATAATTTTCCCACTCAAGGTTCATAGATCTTAAGTTAAATCAGAAAACTGGGCTCAGAGAGACTTTTTCCAATACTTTCATATTTATAAGAATTAATTTTGTTCTTCTGAACATAAATATACAGGGGGATTTGAACAGAATTGAACCAGTTTAAAATGTTACTAGATTATATATGACTATGTAGTCAAACCACTTTAGAAAGGAACTGTCCAGAAGAAAATTGATAAATGTAAGGGCAACTTTGCAATTCAGTTCTTCTATAAGTTAGTGAGTAAAACAGTTTTCATTCTTTTAGGGTTATCCTAAAGTGATAACACCCTTGGATTCTGGGGTTTCATCTCCTCTTTTTGTTCATCATGGTTTAATCTTTGTGGTTTTTTTTTTTTTTCCAGTAATAACTAGCTGAAAAGTTCAGGCAAGCTGGAAATGTGGTTTAGTGAAAAGAACTACAAACCTGAAAACTTGTTACATAGTTTGGTCATTTCAGCCATCTTTGTGACCTCATTTTGGGGGGATTTTGGGGATCAAAGATACTGGAGTGGTTTGCCAGTTCCTTCTCTAGCTCATTTTATAGATTAAGAAACTGAGGCAAACAGGGTTAAGTAACTTTCCAAGCCCAGTGTCCTCTTCACTACATCCCCTAATACTTTCAAAATTAGAACTGGGAGAGACCTCAATTCAATTATTTTAACAATAATCATTTGAAAGATCATTTCATATAAAGGATCAATTAAAAGAACAGAATAGGTTTAGCCTGAAGAATAAAATACTTGTAGACAAAGAGATTAGTAGCATGATAATTACCTTCAAGTATTTAAATATCTGTCATATTAAATAGGTATTAGATTTATTCTGGTTAACCCCAAAGGATAGAATTAAAATTTTGAATGGAATTTACAAAGATGAAAATTTAAACATGATATGTATATCAGTACTTCCTAGAGATGAGAAAAATTCAAGAGTTCAATGGACAGCCATGGGAAGTGGTGGGCACACAGGATCATGAATCTGCAAAGAACATTAATCAGGCTAACCTCTACCTGAAATCAAATCTTCTTTTTAAGACTGCTTTCCATATACTCTGTATGCATCTTATACATGTTCTATATATTAGGAATTGTATATATCTCATTAAAATGTAAGCTCCTTAAAGGCAAGGGCCATTTTTACCTTTTCTTTATACTTCCTGTACTAAATCTGGTATATAGAAAATGTTTCGCAAATGTTTATTATTTTTTAAAATCCCTTTTACAACCTACTAGACAAATGTTCATCTGAATTTTGCTTGAAGAGCTTTAGTGAGGAATTGATAAAAATCACAGCCTCCTCTTCATTGGTGGTTTTTAAGTTAAAGCCATGTTGGGGAAGGGATCATTTTTCAGATATAGCTTAGCCTAGGTGATTACTGAGGTTCCTTCCTACTCCAATTATCTGAATATTGGCTCTAACTTTGGCTGGTTGTGTGATGTTGTTAGATGAGTGAAAAGCACTGAGGAGGCAAGAAGAGCAAGATGATCATTTTGACAAGGAAATAGACAAAAGCTTTGAATGGAATGAGAGACTTTGGAAAGGACGTCTAGTTTGCATTTCTGACATCTTCTGACCTAACATCTTCAGGGACTCAACTTTGTTATCTGTAAAATTTGTACCGTCTACACTGGGTCATAATGGAGCAAATATTTTGTGAATCTTAAACTACTATATAAATATGAGTTATATTTTCAGCTTCAGATAGACTAAAAACAATAACAAAAACAAACTGCCTACCTAATTCCAATTCTTTAAAAAATGAATTCAGTTCAAACAAATAAACGGTATAGTTGCTTTCTAAATTCATATCTCAATCCCCCTTTCTTTGTGGGACCATGTTTAAAAAAAATACTTCTCTGGCACTCAACTTGAAAGTTTTTGAATAGGCTTACCCTTCATTTGAGGACAGGAGCAAGGCAATTTCTTGTTCCAGTTCAAAATGGAAACAAATTCGCACTTCCCTTTAGAGTGTTATATCTTTGTAAAGGTTTATCTAAATTTCACAGGCTATTCCATTTCCAGAGGAATGCTGAAAAACATTGTGATAGGATAGATATCTTCACTCTGCATCCATCTTTGAGCAGTTCTCTATTAGTATGAAAATATATGAGTAAACGGAATCAGTTCACTGGCTTTATAGTACAATTCCTAGCACAGATTTCAGTGAATGTTACCCAAGCCAAGGCATTTTATAATTTATTAGGTTCAGCTAATGAGTCCATCCCTTACCAATCTATTTGATATACATAGCCATCATTTTTCACCTTATCAATCCAATCTTGGTAGTCATTCTTTTTATCTTTTTTTTTTCGTTCCATTTTTTTCTTCTTGGTTTGTTGAAATAGTAGACCTCTTTCTATTAATAGAAATATAGGGTTCAGGGGTAATTTATCTTTTCTGCTTGCCTTACAAAATGAAAACTAATGCATGCTTCTTCCCTGAGTGTGGTTTATGATTTAATAATGCCACCATTCCAGCTCTTGTCACTAATCTTACCTCTGCAAGCAAAATTTGGGGGACCACCCAATCTCGTGCATTCCTCATGTCATGTGAGCTTCTGGGATACATGGCAATTGTCGGGAACAGCCTGTCTCTAAGCTCCATACCAGGTCCTAAGCACAAAGAGAAATGCTCAGAAATGCAAACTAGTCCCCCTTTCCAAAGTCTTTCATTCCATTCAAAGCTTTTGTCTATTTCCTTGTCAAAACAATCATTTTGCTCTTCTTACCTCCTCAATGTTTTTCACTCATCTAACAACAGGATATAAATCTGTTATTGATTAATTGTCCTGCAATTCTCCCTCTCCTCCATTGTTTAAGATGTTTTTTGCCTTTCAATTATCTGGGGCATTTGTTTTCTCCAAAATTAGAATGCAATTTGATCGATTGCACATTATAAAGAAACATAATGCTTTATGTTGATGTAGGAAAGGAATAAGACAAACCAAATACTAACCAATTTCTATATCTGGAAGAAAAGCTATAATGCAAAAAGTTATATTGCAGTATCCAGTCAAATCACAAAGGAGTTAGAATATGATTTTACCAAACCAATTTCAATATAATATACTCATGCTTCTCTTACAATAATCTCTGTTGCATAGACACCAATTAATAGCTTCCACATAGAAAACAAATACTCTCACCTAGAACAAATTTCTTGATTTGTTTTGCTCCTGCATTTCATTTGAGTTGAACTGTATGATTTTCTGTTGAAAATAGAAGCTGCTTGGAGATGCCAAGGAAGAATATGCCATATGGACTGGAGCCCCATTGTTTAACTTTGCATCAGGCATGCCTCCAGTAGGCTGAACTGTTGTCTAAACTCCATCTTTTAAAGAAAGCATGAGGCTTTGTGCAAATGCACAAAGTTTTTGAGTTATGCTAATGAACTCCATTTAGTCAGCTCCTTGACACTTATTGGACATGATCATCAAACTGCATTATAGGTGGTAAACTCTGCTGTATGGTGTGGCTATTAAATTCATAAGATATGCAAAGATTTTTTTTTCTGAATTCACTTGTACATTCCAACTGTATTCTGCATTGGAACATGTTCAACAGAAGATACTTAACTTGCAGGCAGCCCCGGGGGGACAGAGGGGAAGGGATGACTCGTGTCACTCACTGGTGACCCATCCTGTTGATTTGGAACTGTGGTGGAGGGACAATGAAAATAGCTATCATCCTATATCCCTAGTTGGGCAGAGAGCACAGAGATAAGAAAAATAGGGCTTGGGGATAAGAGGTGAGGATGGGAAGGAGTCAGGCAAGGCTAGAAAATAGAGAGAGAATAGCTCATGGCATAAAAGGCTAAATATAAGGAGAAAGAAATTCTTATTCATAGCCACAAAGCCATCAAGAGAAATAATGGATCCCTTTATGAGTACCAAGAGCTAAATTAGATCTGGATTTGGAAAAATAATAATAAAAATATGCCTTGTTGATATTTATCGGACATGATCATGGGCCCTAACCTTTGCTCTGTGGTATGGTTGCTAAATTCACAAGATATACAAAGGTTTTCTTTTCTTGAACCACTCCCACATTACATCTGTATCCAATTTTTTTTTTCATGACTTAATCCTATATTGCATTTGATGCCATTTTTATAGATTCAATTCAATTTCCAAAATAACAACAAAAATATGGAAAAAAAACTCTACAGAACCTCTTATATTTTATTCTCCAAATTGAACTTCCCTATTTTCTAGGGTCTATTTAAATAGTTCTTTAGACTTGGATATCTCAGAAATTTCAAACGACTGCTAGGTTGATGATCTTTGGGCCATTCTCATAAGCAATGTATATTAAAAATTAGTCAAACTGCTAAATCACATAAGAAAAGTAACACAAAGGAGCTCATGAAAGAGATGGATGACTGAAAGGGAAAGTGAATTAGTCATAGAGTGAGAGAGAGAGAGAATAGTACCAGTTGGACAGTCTGTGTGCTCAGATGGTATCCAGGCAATGTTAAGTATTCTAAGAGAAGACTCAGCTTGTTCAGTGGACTCCTGTGGAGAATTTATGAGAAGACATGGAGAAGAATCATATAAAACAAAAAGGTTTAGATTGGTTATGATTTATGCCCTTAGAGGGAACATCTACATCAAAGGACTGACTACATATCCATCAAAATATTGAAGCAAGTTGTGCAATTCTAACTTGTGGGGAGAGCACATATGTGTTAGCATCTCTATGACATAAAAACAGCAACAACAGCGACTAGCATTTATAGAGAGTTTTAAGCTTTAGAGAGTGCCTCACAAATATTATCATATTTCATATTTATGACTTTGGGAGGTAGAAATTACTATTATCCCAAGTTTACAAATAAAAGAACTGAAGCAGACAGAGGTTAAGTAACTAGACAAGTGTCACACAGTTATCTGAGGTCAGTTTTGAATTAAGGACTGCCTGAATTCAATTCTAACATTTTTATCAATGACACCACCAAGTTGTCTCATGTCAAAAGTTCATGAATATTAATCTAATGACCATGGTAAATTATTGTGCTGTTTCTTCATAGGTAAATAAGAAATGCATCCTTCTAACTCTTCTAGATGCCCAAAGAAGAGATTAATTTCTAAAGTAGATCTAGTAAGATTATATATGCATTAATTACAATAATGTAAACAAAAATGCCCCTTAAAGAGCAGCTAAAATTAATTGTAATTCTTTTTGGTCTTGAGGAGCAGATGGTGAAATCCATTTCACTCCCTGTAGCAAAGAAGTGGGGAAGACCTAACAGGGAATGGTTTCATTTGACAGTTTTTCTTGGTTAAGAGGTAGGGTTCAATGGGGACAATAGACAAGAGAAGAGTTATGCTACAAGATATTAAAAAGCATTAATAATTTATCAAGATAATCAATTATAATGATACAAATTATTAATAAATACAAAAGGATATTAATACAATTTTAAGAAAGGAAAAAATAAGGGGTTTATATCAGCAACATGGTCCACTGAAAAAGACATCATCTCTGGATTTAGAATGCCAGAGTTTAAATCCTTCCTCTGACATCTATTATCTATGTTATTTTGAGAAACTCACACAAGCACCTAGAATTCTCATTCTCTTCAATTGTAACATATGGGATAGAATTAAATGGTCCCTGAGGTGCTTTCAAGATCTAGATCTATAATCCTCTGTCTAAGTAACAGCTAAGGTCTCTTTGATCCAATCCTATGATTCTACAACTTGGGTTTGCATAAAGGTCACAAGGAGAAAATGGATTCTTGGTTAAGAAGAAATGAGATTGCAAATGTGGATGGAACCAATGCAGATCTTGCATCTGAATGGAAGTGTAATTCATGCCAAAGGTTATGTAATATGCCTCTAAAGCCTATTTAGCAAATGATACTTATATCTTTTGTTAAGTTAGAAATTTATTCAGAAAGACAGATAATTGATTTAGATAAATCAAGAAATTCTTGCCCATTTGAGTTTTAGTAACTTTTTCATGAATAGCTTAGAAATTTGTATTATTTTAAACTTTTCTATCACTATGTGGATATTCCTTTGATTATGTATCAGAGAATAAAAGAATTTGCAGAGCTGAAACAGCTTTAAGATCATTTCATTCTTGATCTTCTTCGTCAGGATTTGTAATAGATGCTAGTTGACACATTTATTGAGTGTCCAGCATGTGCAGAATCATTTCCTCTTTTACCTTTTTCTTTCTGTCAATATTTCCCCCTCGGCAACATTTCAAACTCTGTTTAGAGAAGATTAGAATTGGTACTTACCATTAGTCAATAAAATAATTTCTAATGTATACCACCAAAATAAAACAAAACAATATTTCACTGTGAAAATGCGAGTTAAGATTTCTGAATGTAGAAACCAACTCAAAGAGGCAAAAGACAAAGACACTTCTAACAGAAGCAACAGAAGAACAAAGAACCATTTTGTGTCTGAGAAGCCATAAGTGCTTGATCGATGATTATAATACAAGCATGCATCCTGCATTATTCTCTTTTGTTTTAAGAGCCTAGGAGGTGGAATCTTTTTTTTTTTAAATGTGGGAAAGGGAAGGCTTTCTCAAAGTCTAATAGATATGTACACAAGAGCAGTTCTCTATATAGATCATGTTGTAATTTGGGGATATTAAAAAGAAGATGGGAATCTTGGTCATATAGAAGAGATAATCAGATGGGCTTATAGTATAATAGACAGAAAATTGGATTATGAAGGAAAGGAATTGGGTTTAAACCCTGGTTCTGCCTCTTATTATCTGGCTTTAAAATTACAGCACTAAAACCTTATAATGTGTGTGTGTGTGTGTGTGTGTGTGTGTGTGTGTGTGTGTGTTTACTGTCAGATTCAATCTGGATGTCAGTCAATATCACTTAAATGTCTTTGACATTAAGGAAGGATCTATGAGGAGAAGAGAAAAGAATCCATCGGGGAAATAACTATATAATTACATGTACCTATAACTATATAAACACACATGAAAAAAAGTCCGTGGTAACAGGTAGTACTGGCAAGAGAAAGCCTAAAATATTGATAATACTCCCTGAGACAAGCAGGGAAGGGCCCTGATGGAGTTCAGTTCAGCCTTACAATTCCATCCTGTGGAAGACTTGGGTAATCCCACCTTACTATCATCAATCAGAAAGCCAAGTTATGATGTCAAACCTCCAGAGGTTAAATTTCCCCTATAAATCTGCCCACAGCCATGTTGGGTGAGTCACTTTTGGGTTAGTCCGTCACAGTACTCTGCCTTGTCTTTCTTCTCACTCCATACCTTATAGTGTCTTTCTCCTTTTAGGATTTTAAATCCCTTTTAGAGGTAGCTTGCCAATCAATGGTATAAGTCACTACCCTCTGCGGATTTAGCCTGCCAGTAAATGGTATATTCCCACCTCATGGTATATTCCCTTTCTCCTTGTTAATTGTGAGTTCCACTTGGGAAGTTGTCTTTTTCATTATTAATTGACAAAACCCTATTCTTTACTAACTATATCATCTCCCAAAACTATTTCATTTTTACCACTCCTGGTGTCTATTTTGCCTCTTCATTTTGTCGGTAACTCTTCTCATAAATAAAGATACATTTTGGCAAGGAAAAAGCCCTTGTGAATTTGTCACATGAGAATTGCCAGCCCTATCATTTGGTGCCAGCCCTCAATCTTATCACACACATCTATGAAATGAGGGTATAAGAGAATAAATTTAGAGTTTGAAAATACTTTAGAGGTCATCTAACCCATTTGCTTTACAAATAAACAATATAAAGTCTCAAAAGGTTTAATGGCAGATTTCAAAGCAAAAGAGTAAGATTTGCTCCCAAGCTCTACAATTGTAAACTATACAGTGCCATTGTACCATACTGCTTTGATAAAAGACACAAAAAGGAAGAAAGAAGGGAAAGGGTGAGGGGAACAGAGGGAAACCACTTTCTCTATTACTTTATTGCAGCTAGCTCTGTATATGTACTGTGTTTATCTGCCCCAGCTCTCCTCTCCCTAAACTCCAGCATAACCATCTCATAACTGTACTATGAATTTCTTTTAATGTGATCATAGATTCACTCAGCTTAGAAAGGCCATTTGTGGCAGAAATTAGATATGGATCCACACTTAACACCATATACCAAGATAAGATCAAAATGGGTCCATGATTTAGGCATAAAGAGGGAGATAATAAATAGATTAGAGGAACAGAGGATAATCTACCTCTCAGACTTGTGGAGGAGGAAGGAATTTATGACCAGAGGAGAACTAGAGATCATTATTGATCACAAAATAGAAGATTTTGATTACATCAAACTAAAAAGTTTCTGTACAAATAATACTAATGCAAACAAGATTAGAAGGGAAGTAACAAATTGGGAAAATATTTTTAAAAACAAAGGTTCTGACAAAGGTCTCATTTCCAAAATATATAGAGAACTGACCATAATTTATAAGAAACCGAACCATTCTCCAATTGATAAATGGTCAAGGGATATGAACAGACAATTCTCAGAGGAAGAAATTGAAACTATATCCACTCACATGAAAGAGTGTTCCAAATCACTACTGATCAGAGAAATGCAAATTAAGACCACTCTGAGATACCACTACACACCTGTCAGATTGGCTAAGATGACAGGAACAAATAATGACAAATGTTGGAGGGGATGTGGGGAAATTGGGACACTAATACATTGCTGGTGGAGTTGTGAAAGAATCCAGCCATTCTGGAGAGCAATCTGGAATTATGCCCAAAAAGTTATCAAACTGTGCATACCCTTTGACCCAGCAGCGCTACTACTGGGATTATATCCCAAAGAAATACTAAAGAGCGGAAAGAGACATATATGTGCCAAAATGTTTGTGGCAGCTCTTTTTGTTGTAGCTAGAAACTGGAAGACGAATGGATGTCCATCAGTTGGAGAATGGTTGGGTAAATTGTGGTATATGAAGGTTATGGAATATTATTGCTCGGTAAGAAATGATCAGCAGGAGGAATACAGAGAGGCCTGGAGAGACTTACATGAACTGATGCTGAGTGAAATGAGCAGAACCAGAAGATCACTGTACACTTCAACAACAATACTGTATGAGGATGTATTCTGATGGAAATGGAAATCTTCAACATAAAGAAAAGCCAACTCACTTCCAGTTGATCAATGATGGACAGAGGTAGCTACACCCAGAGAAGAAACACTGGGAGGGGAATGTAAATTGTTAGCACTAATATCTGTCTGCCCAGGTTGCATGTACCTTCGGATTCTAATGTTTATTGTGCAACAAGAAAATGATATTCGCACACATGTATTGTACCTAGACTATATTGTAACACATGTAAAATGTATGGTATTGCCTGTCGTCGGGGGGAGGGAATAGAGGGAGGGGGGGTAATTTGGAAAAATGAATACAAGGGATAATATTATAAAATATATATATATATATATATATATATATAAAATAAAATAAAAAAAAATTTAAAAAAAAAAAAAAAATGAAAAAAAAAAAAAAAAGAAAGGCCATTTGTTCAGTGTATGTAAAGGTCTTTATCCAGCTACATATTCTTTCTAATCCTTATTAAACTGCCCTTAGACACAACTAGCTGGACCAAGCAAAGCTCAGTCTTGCCAAGCTCAGTCTTGCCAATTCTTTCTATGTCATTCCAAGTCTTGCTTATTTAGACAAGGGAACAAAAAATATGAGTGTTTTACACGTTCCTTGGTACATGTTCACCTCTCAAAGTGAAAAGCTGATCAGTGGTATCTACAAGTAACCTCTCAGTGGCCCCATCAACCAGCAACACAACACTCTGCCAGGGTTAGCATTGCAAATAAGACTGTGAAATATCAAGGATTTTTTTTGCCTCTTCTGTATTTTCTCTATGAGTCACATAAACAAAGCAGGAGGGGACAGGCACAGTGAAAGGTCATCTGCACATCCTATCCGACCCACTCTAAGACATCAATCTGAGTTACATGCAGCACAGATCAATGGTGTCTTTCATGAAGCATCATATAAATTCATTATCTCACTATCCTTTAGCTTGCCTCCTGGCAGAAACAGAAAAACAGAAGAGAAGGCAAGAATACATCACATTCAGATAGAAAGAAGAATAAAGATAAAGGGAGTCCAAGTCTGGACAGTA
>NC_133622.1:74992731-75040231 GCF_048593235.1 Sminthopsis crassicaudata
AGATAGTATATGTAAAGCATTCAGCAAACCCTGAAATATTAGTTGTGATTTTGTTGTCATTGCTTTTTCTTTCTCCCTTCTTCTAAAATTATCATCCCTACCATTACCTCTCTCCATACATTCCCATAAAGAGGAAAGTCCTTGAGAGCATTTGCATTGTTTCTGTACTATTTTTCACATAATAATAGCTAACATTTACATAGCACTCCAGGATTTGCAAAATGCTTTCTATAAGTTATGTTATTTGATCCCACAACAACCTTGAGACATAGGTGCTATTGTTTTCCTTTTTTTTTTTTTTTTTTTTTTTTTTTTTTTTTCAGAAAAATAAATCAAAGCTGAAAAGGTTTAAGTAACTGGACTAATGCCAAAGCTAGTAAATGTCTGATGCCAGATTACGTTCTATCCACTGTGCCATTAAATTTAACTACCTCTGAAAAGCACATTCTACATAATGATTGAATAAAATTAGATTCCTTGATTTCCCTTTTCCACCACTTTATTCCAATTTTCTCTTTCCTATGTACTTTGTTACTTTGTACTTATTTCTCTCTGTATAGAATGTAAACTACTTGAGAGCATGAACAGCTTTTCATTGTGTATATGTATCCCTGGAGACTTTTACCTTATAAGTAAGCATTTGAAATATGCTTGCTATATTGGATTGAATTGTCTATCTTGATTCCCTCCTTTGTCTTACATCAATAAAACAGAGAAAGAGCAGATCAATGAATTGGGTATGCAATTTAAAAAACTAGAAAAAACAAACAAACAAACTGAAAACCCCCAATTAAGCAATAAATTGGAAATCCTAAAAATAAAATGGCAAAATTGATAAAATTGAGTGTAAAAAGTCATTGTTAATAAATAAAAATAGAAGTTGGTTTTATGAAGAAAAACAACAATAAAGAAATGATTGGCTTATAAGAGAAAAAACCAAATCACTAATTTTAAAACTGAAAAGGGTGAATGTACCAATAACAAAGATGAAATCAAAGTAATTATAAATAGTTTAATCCAATTATATGTCAATAACTTTGATGATTTAAGTGAACTGGAAGAATATTTAGAAAAATGGAAACTTCCTAGATTAGCAGAAAAAGAAATAGAGTGTCTAAATAGACCAATTTGAGGGGGAAAAAAAAGAAATTAAACAGGCCATAAATGAGCTTCCTAAGAAAAAAAAGCACCAAAACTATAAGAATTTGCAAGTAAATTCTATCAAACATCTAAAGATCAACTAATTCTAATAGTGAATAAATTATTTGGAATAATAGTTGTCAGTGAACATTGTTGATGAAGTTATGGACTGATCTAAACATTCATTCTGGAGAGCAATTTGGAGCTATGCTTAAAAAGTTAACGAGCATTACGTACCCTTTGATCAAGCAGTTACTCTTCTGGTTCTGAATCCCAAAGAGATCATTTAAAAAAAAAAAAAAAAAAAAAAAAAGAGAAAAGGGCAAACATGCAAAAATGTTTGTAGCAGTTCTTTTTGTAGTGGCAAGGAACTGGAAACTGAGTGGATACCCGTCAGTGGGAGAATGGCCTGGAGAGACTTATATGAACTGATGCTAAATTAAGTGAAGAGAACCAGGAGATCATTCTACATGGCAACAATAAGAATATATGAAGATCAATTCTGATGGATATAGGTCTTTTCAACAATGAGGTGATTCAGGCCAATTTCAACAGACTTGTGATGGAAAGAGTCTTCTGCACCAAGAAATAGGACTATGGAGACTGAATTTGGATCATAAAATAGTATTTTCACCTTTTTCATTGTTGTTTGCTTCCTTTTTTTCCTCTCTGTTTTTTTTTTTCTTTTTTGTTTTGATTTTTTGTGTAGCATAATTGTGGAAATAGATATAGAAGAATTGTACGTGTTTAATTTATATTGGATTACTTGTTGTCTAGGAGAGGGGATAACAGAAGGAAAGAAGAAAAAATTGGAGCACAAGATTTTGCAAGGGTGAATGTTGAAAACTATCTTTACATATATATTGAAAATAAAAGGTTATTATCAAATAAAAAATAAAATAAAAAGTTGTCAATGAGCTATTTTTCTTAAAAATTATATTATTTGTACTTTGTAGAAACTTTGTATATACATATATATATATACCTATATATATATATATATATATACATACTTGTGTACATGATATACTTCTTCCTAAGAGAATATAAATTACCTGAGAAAAAGAGCTATTGTTGAGTTTTTTGTTCTTTGTTCTTTGTTTTGTTTTGTTTTTCTTTTGCATCTCCAATATCTCTCAGGGTACCTAGCAAATAATAGGCATTTAATAAATATTTGTCAAATTTAATTGTTGCCCCATCTACACAACAGAAACAGATCAAAGTCTAAGGTATTTTAAGGACCACAAATAATATTTTCCCCAAACACAGATCTAGTTGGCCCATATCAAAATGGATGGCCTGAGCAAATGACAGGTTTGTACAGAGAGTCGTCTCTTTATTTCCAGGCACACATGTGCTGCAATCTTGCATCTATTTCATCCCCCTGAGGCAGGATGTCAGGCCATCTACAGAGATAACTATTTCAGGGTTTCCCCCTCAATATTTCTGTCATCATAGCTGTCATTGTCTCCCACCATTCTCTCCAACTACCTATGTGAAACATATTGGGCTAGAAATACTATAAAAGCAATTCTGCTCTGGTAATAAGGTTGACATTGTGGAATATAAGTGCTAGCTTTAAGAATTGTATTGTGATGCAAAAATACAATGGATTCAATCAGAAAGACTTTAATTACAGTTTGAGACTTAGCAGCAGTGCTGAGCTATATCTAGATAAGGACAGAATATGGTATGAATTGCTGAAATTGGCTAAAGAAAATGTTACCCATGGTGACATTTGCTCAAGGAATAATTAGAACAAATGTCCATTTATTCGTCAATAAACACATATTTATTAACTGCTTATTATGGGCCAGGTACTGAACTAAACACTGGAGATCCAAATATAAAAGTGAGATAATTCCAGGCCTTGAGGGGCTTTCAGGACCTACAACCAATTCACAAATAAGTAAATGCAGAATACACATAAAACAAATTCAAAGTGATTAGAAAGGAGACAAAAAACTCTATAAATCAGAAAAGGTAATTAAAGGAGGTGACATTTGAGGTGAGCCTGGAAGAAAACTAGGGGTTCCAAGAGGTAGAGATGAAAAATAAGAGAATTCTAGACAAGGAGGACAGTCTTTACAAAGATAGAAAAGGAGCAGAAAACAGACTGTCATGTACAGAGTAGTAACACAATTTGGCTGGATTGTAGAGTGTGTAAGGAGAAATTAATGTGCCATCAGCCAGGAATGATAGACCAGAATCATACTGTAAAAAGTTTTAGATGCCACAATAGATTCTGCAATTTATCCTAAAGCATTGGAGAGCCTCCTAAAACTTGAGGCACGAAGACATGACCTAGCACTTTAGACACTTCATTTTTGCCCTCACTGAAAGAAAAAAAAAGAGGCAAATAAAATTAGAAGAATATCAAAATGGTCCAGATCAGAAGAGCTATGGGCTTAACTGAAGGTGGCTGTGGTGTGAGTGAAGAGAAGGGGACAATCTCAAGAGACGTTGAGGAGGGAGAATGGATAAAACTTACCAATTGACTGGGATTTAGGGATGAAAATAAAGGGTTGAAGACAATGTTTAGGTTATAAACCTGGGTGCTTTGAAGAATGGGCATGCTCTTGACAGAAAGGAGGAAGTTGAAAAGAAGAATGGAATTAGAGGCAAGAATCATGAGTTTTTCTTTAGGCAGATTGAGTTTGAAATATCTGTGACATAGTGGATATATTGAATAGGAAATTGTTCAATATATGCAGCTAGAGAATCAGTACTAGACCTCAGGAGAGAGATTTAAGTTGGCTAAAGTAAATTTGGCAGTTATTTGAATATTACACAACATCTGATGAAATAACAAAGAAGTATAAAGAAAAAAGATTAGAGAATCCAGGAGAGAACTTGAAGTACATACACATTTGGGAGAAATGGGACATGAATACTGATTTCTCAAGTGTCTATTTAGAATATTCAAAATAATCAGGAAATGACCATAAATCACATGTTGACTATAAACATATATAATTATTTCCTTAATGACAATAAGAAAAAGTAGCAAAACAAAAAAGAGCATCTAAGGGAGGCTATGATTAGATACACTAAATAAAATGCTGGAGCAGCATGAGACTTAGGAGATTTGGCTTCACATCCTGCCTCTAATACTTTAATAGCTTTGTGATCTAAGTCTCTCTAGGTCTCAGTTATTCACCTATAAAATGGAGATAATGTTCCAAATGGCAAAGTGATAATATTGATTTGAGGTTCAATGAAATAATGTGGAAAGTGTCTTGGAAATATTAAAGTACCATGGAAACACTGGCTATGATTATTAAAAGGAATAGCCTCCTTTTGATATTGTGGTATCCTCTTGAAACTAAAACAGAAGCAATAGACATCTATCAAAGAGTTCTATTTCATCAGGAGCTGGCCAGCTGCCAATGGCAAACATTAATTCTGTGCCTATCTAAATCAGGCCAATGAAACTTTGGAATTAGTATGAGAAAGCATGAAGGGTCTGTGAATTTGTCTACATGAGGCACTTCTGGCAAGAGAATTTCCTTCACCAAATCAGCTTTCTATATGTCTATAACTTAAAAATCATAGAGACTAAATGACTTAGCCAGAGACAAGATGTAGTGACACTAGAAATATGCCATCATGATATTGGACAAACTGTTAGCAAAGTCAACCTTAACATAAGCTCTCAACAACTCTCTCCCTGATCCTTACCACATCTTCTCCATTAGGTACTGGTTTGGGCTTTAGGAAGCAAACAGAATAAATCTAGTTCTTCAACTATATATAACATCATAGGATTAGAGCTAGAAGGGATCTCAGAAGTCATTTAGTTCAGACTCCTCAGACGGGCATAGCAATTATGTCCTTCATTTCTATATATTCTCTTCTCCAGATGACTAGAAAATGTCAATCAACAAATATATGTCATTACTATGACATCTCTAAAAGGCACATTTTAGAAATATAGCCTGAGTTATTAAACTAATTCAAACATCTTTGGGGGGGGGAGAATTAAACCACTGTAATTCAGAAATTTTTGCAAGAAAAATTTCCAAAATCATGGAAATGGAGGAATATTTTGCTAAGTCAATCTATAGGCTGTCAATGTGGACATATAATCAATAAAATCCTATAATAAAATAATGACTTTATTTTACACTTAAGTTAGAAAACAATACATATGTATAGAATATAAGTCTGACTTGATTTAGATTATTTTTTTTACCCAAGATGAAAAGTGACAGAAAAAGTTGTAATATACTTTACATGTTTATTAACAGCTAATAGTCCCCATCTCCAAATTGTTGGTCCTCTAAAACTGAAAATGATAGGGTAGCTAAATGGTACAGTAGATAGAGCATCAGCTTTGAAGTCAGGAGGACTTGAGTCCCCAAACTACCAAACATTTACTCCCTGTGTGACTCTGGGCAAGTCACAATCCCAATTGCCTTAGCAGAAAAAAAAAATACACTGCAAGCTGAAAATGCTTTGTAGAAATGAAAGATGGTCATTTAAGATGTGAAAAAATATTCAGAAAAGTGACCCAGACTAAGTTGCCTTTTTTTGATATATAAATCAAACAAGAAGCTGAAAATCACTAAAATACAAAAGCTGCCTTATCAGAGACATACTGCCCAGGAATAATAAGGTTATGATTCTCTTGTATTCTGCCCTAATCAAATCATACATCTTCTTGTGAACCATTAGAGATGAGCCATTTCAGGAAGACATTGATAGGCTAGGGAGCCAAATTGGCAGAGTCAAGTCAAAAAGTTGCTTGAACTCTCAGTTTCCCTTGAAAACCCACATGAAACCAAACCTTTAAACAGAGTCTGACAGAATGAAACCATTCTCCAGCTCAAGACAGACTGATAAAACTTCAAGAGAGGTCAGTCTCACTGGGGTGAAAAAGGTGTTCAACCCAGATAAGATAGACTTTGGGAAAGCCAGCAACTAAAACTAACCTTAGTCCTGGCTCAGTAAATAAATCAAGAGAATAGCTTCCAATCCCAGATCAGAAGGCAAACTCTGGGAAAACAGACTTTTCCTGAGCAATGCAGATAGTTACCCCTACAAACACAAGGGGCTCCTTGTGCTCAAAGCCAAGGCTCAGAGCTACATAGGAAGCTTGAAACAGCAACACCTTTACTCTAGGAGCAGAGCTTCACCTTAAAAGTTAAAAAAAAAAAAAAAAAAAAAAAGGAAATACTAAAAGAAAAAAAAAAAAAAAAGAAAATGAGCAAGAAGCAGAAAACAATCTTGACCTATAGAAAGCTACTGGGTAGACCAAAACACAAACTCAGAGGAAGATAGAATGTCTGCAGAAGGAATCCCAAAGAGTGAGATAAATTGATCTCAGGCTCAAAGAGGCTTCTTGAAAATGCTTATAAAGGCAAATAAGAGAGGTAGAAGAAAAATGAGAAAAGAAATGATAGCTATGCATGAGAGAGTCAATGGTTTGGAAAAGGAAGGGAAAAAATTGTCTGAAGAAAACAACTTAAACAGTAGAATAAACCAAATGGAAAAAGAGATACAAAAGATAACTGAAGAAAGTCTCACATTAAAAACTAGAACAGGGCAAATGGAAACTAATGACACATAATGAAACAAACTAAAAAGAATAAAAAAATGGAAGAAAATGTGAACTACTTCATTGGCAAAAGAGCTTATCTGGAAAATAGATCTAGAAAAGGCAATTTAAAAATTATTGGGCTACCTGAAGGCCATTTCCAAAAAGAAGAGCTTGTTTAGCATTTTGTGAGAGGTAATTAAGGAAAACTGTCCCAATACTCTAGAAACAGAGGGGGAAATATTCATTGAAAGAATCCATTGTTCTCTATAAAGAGATTCCACAAGGAGAACCCCAAGAAACATTACTGTGAAACCCTAAAAGTATAATCTCAAGTAAAAAATACTGCAAACTGCCAGATAAAAACAATTCAAATATCAAGGAGCAACAGTCAGGATTACCCAATATCTGGCTGCTTCTACAATAAAGGATCTGATAGTTTTGAATATCATATTCCAGAAGGCAAAGGACCTGTGGATTCAAACCAGTGAGATTTAGCATCATCTTTCAGGGGAAAAGATGGAGCTTCAATGAAATAAGAGACTATCAATCTTTTCTATTGAAAAAAACAGAACTAAACATAAATGTACAACACGGGACTCAAGAGAACTATAAAAAGGTAAACAGGGAAAGAATCTATATTTAAAGGTTAAACTATTTACATTCCTAGATAGAAAAACAATATCTGTAATTCTTGAGAACTGTATCTGACACTGAAGCAGCCAGAAGGAGACATCATATCAACTGAAGGTGTGATTGTGAATGTACTCTGATGTGATGACATCAAAGAAAAAGACATTAAAGGGTTGAAAAAGGTCTGTACCAGAAAAAGAGGAAAGGGAAGGTAAAATGGGACAATTAGTTCACACCAAGAAACTCAAAAGACCTATTACAATCTAGGGATAAAAGGGAGATGGATGAGCACTGTACGAAACCTGATCTCATCAATTTTGGCTCTAAGAGATAATAACTTAATCATTCAGTCAGGTATAAAAATTTATTTAATTTTATAAATAAGTAGGAGGAAAAAGAGGAAAAGAAAAGGAAAGGACAAGATAGAAGCAAAGGTAGAAACACTAAGAAAAAAGCTAAGGGGAAGAGGGTTGATAGAAAATAGGGTAGTGGATGGAGTGCATTAAAAAACACTACTAAGAAAAGTGGGAAGGAATGATAGAAGATAAGGTAGTGAATGGATGGGTAAAAAAAATCACAACACTGAGGACAGGGTGGAAAGAGAAAACAATGTGAACTCTCCTATAAAATGAAAGCAAATAGCAAAATGGATAAAAAACAGAACCTACAATATGTTGTTTACAAGAAACACACTTGACACAGAGAGAAACATACAGAGTAATGGTATAAGGGTGGAACAGGATTTATTATGCTTTATCTGAAGTAAAAAAAAAAAGCAGGGGTAGCAATTCTGATCTCAGATAAAGAAAAAGTAAAAAATAGATTTTATTAAAGAGAGAAATTACAACTTGATAAAGGTACAGTAAATAGACAATAAAACTATTTTAGTGGGGGACCTCAACCTTTCCCTCTCAGAATCAGACAAATCTAACCAAAAATAAATAAGAAAGAAACTAGAGAGGGTAATAGGATCCTAGAAAACCTAGAGATGATAGACCTCTGGAGAAAACTGAATAGGGACAGAAAAGAATACACCTTTTTCTCAGCAGTGCATGGCACCTACACAAAAATTGACCATATATTAAGGCATAAAAAAACTCACAGTAAAATGCAAAAAGGCATAAATAATAGAAAATAGTAAATAAATAGTAAATGCTTCCTTTTCAAACAACAATGCAATAAAAATTACATGCAATAAAAGGCCAAGGAAAGATAGACTAAAAACCAGTTAGAAATCAAATAATCTAATTCTAAAGAATGAGCAGGTCAACCACAAATCACAGAAACAATTCATAATTTCTTCCAAGAAAATGAGAATGATGACACAATATACCAAAACCTATGGGATGCATCTGAAGCAATTCTTAGGGGAAATTCTATATCTCTAAATAGCTACACAAATAATATATAGAAAGAGAAAATCAATGAATTAGGCATGCAACTAAAAGAGCTAGAAAAAGAACAAATTAAAAAACCCAAATTAGAAATTTTGAAATTCAAAGAAGAGATTAATAAAATAAATACTAAGAAAACTATTGAATTAATAAACAAAAATAAGAGTTGATTTTATGAAAAACCAACCAAATAGATAAATCTTTAGTTAATTTGATCATAAAAAGGAAAGAAAAAACCAAATCCCTAGCATCAAAATGAAAGGGGTAAACTCACCACCAACAACAAAAAAATTTTTAAACAATAATTAGGAACCATTTTGCCCAACTCTATGACAGCAAGTCTGACAATGTAACCAAAATATATGACTATTTACAAAAATATAAATTGCCCAGGTTAACAGAAGAGAAAACAAATTATTTAAATAGTCCCATTTTAGAAAAAGAAATTGAACAAGTAATTAGTGAACTCCCTAAGGAAAAAAATGTCCAGGGCTAGATGGATTTACAAATGAATTCTAGCAAACATTTAAAGAAAAATTAATTCCAATAGTGTATAAGCTGTTTGTAAAAAATAAGTAAAGAAAGAACACTTGCAAATTCCTTCTACAACACAAATATAGCACTGATACCTAAAACATGAAGAGCTAAAACAGAGAAAGAAAAATACAAACCAATCTCCCTAAGAAATGTCGATGCAAAAATTTTAAATAAAATATTAGCAGAGAGATTACAGCAACTTATCAGCAGGGTAAGACACTATGACCAACTAGGATTCATACCAGGAATGAAGGGCTGGTTCAATATCAGGAAAACTATTGCCATAGTCTACCATATCAATAACAAAACCAACAGAAATTATATGATAACCTCAATAAATGCATAAGAAGATTTTGATAAAATACAGCACCCATTCATATTAAAAACACTAGAAAACATAAGAATAAAGAGAGCTTTCCCTAAAATAATAAAAAATAAAATAAAATTAAAATTCCCTTAAAAAACAAGTATTTATCTAAAACCTATAGCAAGCATTATTTGTAGTGGAGAGAAGCTGGATGCATTCCCAGTAAGAGCAGGAGTGAAACAAGGATGCCCATTATCACCACTATTATTGAACATAGTACTAGAAATGTTGGCTTTAGCAATAAGAAAAGAGAAAGAAATTAAAGGAATTAGCATAGGCAATGAGGAAATAAAACTATCATTTTTTGCAGATGACATGATGATATACTTAAAGAATTCTAGAAATCATCCAAAAACCTACTGAAAACAATTCATAGCTTTAGCAAAGTTGCAGGTTATAAAATAAACTCACACAAATCATCAGAATTTCTATCTTACTTTCAAAGCCCATCAGCAAGAGATAGAAAGATAAATTCCATTTAAAATTACTGTAGACAAAATAAAATACTTGGGGGGTCTACCTGCCAAAATAAATCCAAGAGCTATATGAACACAATTACAAAATACTTCTCAAAGAAATAAAATCATATCTAAACAATTGGGAAAATATCAATTGTTCATAGCTAGGCTGAGCTAATATAACAAAAATGAGAATTCTGTATAAATTGGTCTACTTGTTCAGTGCCATACCAATTAAACTACCAAAACATTATTTTTATAGAACTAGAAAAAAGAATAAAAAAATTCATCTTAAATAACAAAAGATCAAGAATTCAAGGAAATTAATGGAAAAAATACAAAGGATGGTAGCTTAGCAGTACCAAACTTAAAACTATATTATAATGCAGCAAACATTTATAGTTCTATGGAAAAAAAAACTCTAAAAATCACTATTTATTAGGGAAAAGAAAATTAAGACAAAGCTCAGGTTACTACCTCTTACCTCTCAGACAGGGTAAGATGACAGGAAAAAGATAATGATAAATGTTGGAGGGAGTATGGGAAAACTGGGGCACTAATGCATTGCTGATGAAACTGTGAAATGATCCAAACATTCTGGAGAACAATTTAGACCTATGTCCAAAGGTTATAAAACTGTGCATACTCTTTGACCTAGCAGTGCCATTACTGGGTCTGTATTCCAAAGAAATGATAAATGAGGGAAAAGAAATCACATGTGCAAAAATGTTTGTAGCAATTCTTTTTGTGGCAGCAAAGAATTGGAAAAGGAGTGGAGGCTCATCAATTGGGGAATGGCTGAACAAGTTGTGGTACATAAAGGGAATGGAATATTATTGTGCTATAAAAATAATGAATAAGATGATTATAGAAAGCCCTGGAAAAATTTACATGAACTGATGCTGAAAGAAACAGAACCAAGAATACATTGTAAATAATAACAGCAAGAATGCATAATGATCAATTATGAACTGGGAAAGAGGACAAATTAGATCACATGAAGAGGCACAAAAGACCTATTGCTGAAGCAGGGATAACAATTCTGATCTCAGATAAAGTAAAAATAGATCTAATTAAAAGAGATAAGGAAGGAAACCACAATGAAGTAGTAATGATACTAAATGTATATGCTCCAAATGGTAGAGCATTCAGATTCTCAGAGATGATATTAAGCCAGTTACAGGAAAACTAAACAGCAAAACTATATTAGTTGGGGACATCAAACTTCCCCTCTCAGAATTAGATAAAGAAATTAGACAAGAAAGAAACTAGAGAGGTTAATAGAATCCTAGGAAAATTATACATGATCTATATCTGGAGAAAATTGAATCGGGACAGAAAGGAATACACATTTTTCTTGGAATTATATGGCACCTACATAAAAACTGACCATTAGGCATAAAAAACTCACAATCAAATGCAGAAAGGCAGAAAAAGTAAATGCTTCCTTTCTAGACCACAAAGCAATAAAATTATATTCAATAAAGGGCTAGGGAAAGATAGGCTAAAAACCAAAAGGAAATTAAATAATCTAATTCTAAAGAATGAGTGAGTCAAACAACAAATCACAGAAACAATCTATAATTTCATCCAAGAGAATGACAATAATGAGACAACATACCAAAACCTATGAGATGTAGCCAAAGTCATTCTTAGGGGAAATTTTATATCTCTAAATAATTACATGAATAAAATAAAACTGTTGTTGCAGCAACAACAACAACAACAAAAAAAGCTGCAAAAGTGAATAAATTGAAAAACCCCAATTAAGTAACAAAATAGAGATTCTGAAACTCAAAGAAAATTTGTGAAATTAAAACTAAAATTATGATTGAACTAATTAATAAAACTAATATTTGGTTTTGTGAGGGAAAAAAACACAACAAAATAGATAAACTTTGGTTAATTTCATTAGAAAACGGAAAGAAAAAAATCAAATTACCAGCATCAAAAATGGAGCTCTTTTGTCCAACTGTAAACTAACAAGTCTGACAATCTAAGTAAAATAGATGAATATTTACAAAAATATAAATTGCCCAGATTAACAGAAGAAGAAATAAATTACTTAAATAGTTCCATTCTAGAAAAAGAAATTGAACAAGTCATCAATGAATTCCCTAAGAAAAAATCTCCAGGGCTGGATGGATTTACACGTGAATTCTACCAAACATTTAAAGAACAATTAATTCCAATACTATATATAAATTGTTTGTAAAAATATGTAAAGAAGGAGTCCTGCCAAATCCCTTTAATGACATATATATGGTACTGATAGCTAAAACCAAAATGGGCTAAAAGAGAGAAAGAAAATTATAAACCAATCTCCCTAATGAATATTGATGTATAAAAACAAACAAAAAAATTAGCAAAGAGATTACAGCAACTTATCAGCAGGATAATTCACTATAACCAAGTGGGATTTATATCAGGAATCCAGTTGTCATATAATATCATAAAAACTATTCCCATAATCGCCCACAAAAATAAAATCAACAGAAATTATATGATAATCTCATTAGATGCAGAAAAAGCTTTTTGACAAAATACAGCAGCCATTCCTTTAAAAACAATAAAGAACAAAGGGATAAAGGGAGTTTTCCTTAAAATAATAAATAGCATCTATCTAAAGCCATCAGCAAGCATTATTTGGAATAGAGAGAAGAGTAAAATAAGATCAAGTGAAACAAGAATAGCCTTACCACTACTATTATTCAATATTCTACTAGAAATTGCTTTAGCAATAAGAAAAAGAAATTAAAGAAATTAGAATTGCAGTGAGGAGATAAAACTTAACTCTTTGCAGATGATAAGATGATATACTTAGAGAATCCTAGAAAATCATTTTTAAAAACCTACTTGAAATAATTAACAGTTGTAGCGAAGTTGCAGGATATAAAATCAACCCACAGAAATCATCAGTATTTCTATAAATTAATGACAAAGCCCAGAAGCAAGAGAAAAAAGAGAAATTCCATTTAAAAAACTGGAGACAAAATAAAATAGTTGATCTATTGCTAAAACAAACCCAGAAACTATATGAATAAAGTTACAATAAAATGAAAAAGAAAATTATACCTAAAAAAATTAACAATCTAATTATACAAATAGGCTTAAGAGAAAAATGAATAAAGGTTAAAGTTATTCACACTAAGAGGAGAAGGGAGGAAAGGATGAATAAAACTGGGAAAATAAAGAGAAAGGGAGAAAAGATATTATAGATATTACCCAAGTAATATATCTATCTTGGTGAAGGGAGAGATAATAATAGTGAAATAGTAGTCCCACTGAAAAAACACATTCTGTACAAGTTGTTGATAAAATGAACAACATACCTGCTCTAAATCACTATTGATTAGAGAAATGTAAATTAAGACAACTCTGAGGTACCACTACATGTCCCTCAGATTAGCTAAGATGACAGCAAAAGATAATGATGAATGTTGGAGGGGATGTGGGAAAACTGGGACATTAGTTCATTGTTGGTAGAGTTGTGAACTGATCCAATCATTCTGGAGAGTAATTTAGAACTATGCCCAAAGGGCCATCAAACTGTGCATATCCTTTGATCCAGGAATGTCTCTACTGTGCCTGTATCCCAAAGCGATCCTAAAAAAGGGAAAAGGAACCATATGTGCAAAAATGTTTGTGACAGTCTTTTTTGTACTGGCAAGGAACTGGAAACTTACTGAATGCCCATTAGTTGTAGAATGACTGAATAAGTTAAGATATATGAATGTTATGGAATATTATTGTTCTATAAGAAATGATCAACAGAATGATTTCAGAAAGGCGTGGAGAGATTTTGATGAACTGATGTTGAGTAAAGTGAGTAGAACCAAGAGAACATTGTACAGAAGAACGACAAGATTATGATGATCACCTCTAATGGACATGGCTCTTTTCAATAGTGAGGTGATTCAGGGCAATTCCAATGGCCTTGTGATGAAGAGAGTCATCTGTACCCAGAGAGGAGACAATAGGGACTGAATATGGATCCCAATATAGCATTTTCACTGTTTTTGTTATTGTTTGCTTGCATTTTGTTTTCTTTTTTTCCTTTTTGATCTGATTTTTCTTGTGCAGCATGGTAATTGTGGAAATATATATAGAAGAACTAATCATGTTTAATATATATTAGATTACCTGCTATTTAGGGGAGGTGAGTGGAAGAAAAGGATAGAAGAAAAAATTTGGAACACAAAGTTTTGCAAGGGTAAATGTTGAAGGATAAGTAAGGATGTTGAACTAAATGACTTCTAAGTTTTATTCCAGTTCTAAATACATGATCATATTCTAAACTATCCAAATGAATGGAATGCTGCCAAAGCAATTCTTACAGACAGATTTATATCTCTGAACATTTATATTAAAAGCAAAAAAAGAGCAATCTCAAATTATATTTTAGTTGAAAATGTTTTAAATGAAAAAATGAAAAAACTACAAGCAAGCACAAAATAAAAGATTACTTAAATTAAGAAATTTTTTTAAAAATTTAAATACCAATTGAAATGTAGGAAAAGAAAAACTTTTAAACATAAAGAAAATCTTATCACAAATAATTTATATGTCCAATAGCTTTGGGATGAAAAAATGAATTGCGACAAATAAATATAATAAAATATCACTAATCATAAAAAAATATTAACATGAAGAATGTAAAGAAATTGGGGAAGACAAAGAAATGCCAAGTATATGAAAAACAACCCAAAGAGCAATAATATATCAACAATAATTGAGAAAATAATTAAAATAGAAATAGCAACAAAACTTTATTTATACAAAAAAAGCAATTCAGAAAGATACCAAAAACCAATAGAATAAATTTGCAGCTATATTTTTTAAAAATAATAAATAAAATTTTACAACAAGAACAGTGGATACTGAGCATTCATGGTTTGCACAATGTTTCTCCCCCCCCCTTTTTTTTTTGTTTTGTTTCTACATTGGAATTTATCTACTGCATACTAGAAGTATAATTTTTAAAAGATAGAAATCATTTAATCTGAGTTCATTCAAGCCTTGCATACATTGTTTGCTAGATCTTTCTTCCTCCTCTTTTACAGGAGGAGAAAGTACCTTTAAAAAAAAAAAAAAAGTTAATTCCTCTATCTGCATCCTTAATAGCATTACATTATGTCCTCTTTAGAATCCTGCTCTGTCATTAGTATTTTCTCATAATTATAGCTTAATCACTTTTCTTTACTAACTCATTAGTTTCTGCCTATTTGCAATCATGCTTAGGGTTGTATCCAAATTTATATCTCCTCCAGCAGACCTTTTTTTTTTTTTTTTTTTTTTTTTTTTTTATAGGCTAGATTGGATTAAGTTAACTACTTTACAGATTTTTTTTTCTGAGAAGTTGCATTGAATGAAGTCCAAAAAGACATTTGGAACCTTTTTATTAAATTTTAAACTCTGCTGAGTATAATTAAAATTTACTCTATTGTCAATAAGCAGATTTAATGGCACTCAAAAGTTGGCAAGAGTATGTAATAGGAATATAAGGATAATTTTATTCAAATGGGAACATCTTGAGGAAAATCTAGTGCATTGTATATTAGTTTTGTAAAAAAACAAAAAGTAAAAAAAGAAATTGTAAATTTAGCAAATTCTATAATTAGCAAATGAGCATATGCCAATAACCCAATCAATAAGTATTTATTATGGGCATTTTATGTGCCAGGTACTGTGCTAAACTCTAGGGATATAAAAATAAAAATTAAATAATCTCTACTCTCAAAAAGCTTATATTTTAGCATAGTAAAAAATAAACACACACACATACATACATACATATATAAATATAAATAAATAGGTAGATAGAAAGATAGATATGATATGGACATGTATGTATGTATAGAATGAATATAAGATAGTTCAAAAGGGAGAATACTAGGCATAATGGAGGTAGGGTATTTCAAGAAAGGTTTGTGTATAATATGCTACTTATCTAGGTCTTGAAGGAAATGAGAGATTATAAGAAATGACTATGAAGAAGGAATATATTCCATGTGTGGAAAATGGCTACTGAGGCAGTGATTGCTGATTTGGAGAGAACATAGGAGAAGATGAAATAATAGATAAATAAAAAATAGAAAAAGATTAACTTGACTAAAACATAGAAATGTTTTACTAAAATATAGAAATGAGTAATGGTGCTAAATAGAAAGGTTGTGGATAACCTGTGAAGAGCTTGAAATTAAAAAAAATAATAATAATAATAACATCACCTACAGCTTTAGAAAAAAAAGTCTATGGATCTAAGAAAATCTGTAGTATGCCCATAGAGATTATCTCCAGGTTTAAATCACCTAGAAATGTAGTAATCAAGCTTCAAAACTTGCAAGTCAAATACAAAATATTATAACTGTCTAAGGAAAATACATGTACCATATGCCACAGACCTGCAAGTTGAATCACAGCTGCTCATTCCTTTTTTTTAAAGACTTCTAACTATTTGAAAATTTGTCCTTTCATTAAGTTGATATTGTAGCATGAATCTTGTATTTTTATACCCATTGTTAAACTCCCTTTTCAGTGTAATTCAGATTATAAAATTATAGCATTTTTTTTAATATAGAAGGGATCTTTGAACTATCTAATCCCTTTATTTCACACATTAGGAAATAGACAACAAGGAAGATTAATGATCTGTTTTCCAAGGTCACACAGATAGATGGAGGAGAGAGGATTTGAACCTAAATCTGTGGAACCCAAATCTAATATTTTTCCACAATAAGACCTGCCTTCCTAATTGTACTGAATAAATCTGAGATCCATTACAAATAATTTTTAAGATCTTCTGCCTTAGTCATCACATTATTACTTGATTTTGAGTAATTAAAAAAGATTGCAGAGATATTTCTGGTTTATCTTAAATCAGACTCAATAATCCCAGTTTCATGTTTAGGTAGTCCTAAAAGTTTTTTCACACTTGCACAGGTCTAAGGATACCATTTATAGAAGGATATTCCTGAAAATAGGCTGTTTTTTTTTAGCACAGTATATTGGATATGCTAGAAATATCAAAACAACCTGCATCTTGTGCAGGGAAAAAAATTTTGATTCACATATGCCAATGTGTTCAAATAAATGATTAAATCTTTCCTTTTTAATGAGATATTTTGGCATTGTATAGATGTGCACTCACAAGGTATACCATCCACAGCATATAATTTAATTACTCATCAGGACTGGTCCAATTTCCTTAGATGTTAAGAATAGTCTCAAGGACAGAGGGACTTAATTAACTTTATTTAGTGATTTATTTATTATTTATTCATAAAATATCAACTTTATTATGTCTTATGAAAATAGCAGATTTCCATAAGTATCTTTTCCTTAATCTAATTTCCCTCTTGAGTACAGGGAAAGAAACAAACCTTTATTAGGTATGTGCCAGGCACTGTGTCAGTCACTTTACAAATATCTCATTTCATCCTCACAACAACCTTGGAAGGTAGGTGCTATTATACATTTTTTACATTTTACAATTGAGGAAATGGTAGTAGACAGAAGTCATGATTAACTATTGATTCTTTTCCCCCTTGTTTAAGATGTAAAATATGAGGCTGATCTTGGTCTGTTTCTTTTACAGTATCTAAAAGCCAACTACAGACTTCCTTAGTTGGCACAATCTATGAGGTATTACCCAGATCACACTATTATTCCTGAACTTACTCCTTTCCAGTATGTAGATGCCTAGCAGTGGGATCTCTAATGCAAAGGATATAAATGTTTTGCTATATCTTGTTTCATACTTCCAAATTGCTTTCCAAAATAATTCAACAAATCTCTGCTTCATTATTAGGGGACGTGACTTCTCACACCTACTCCACAATGGATGATCCCATTCTTTAGAAACCTTACTAATTTGCTACATGTAAGCTAAATCAATTTAATTTTCAATTTGTAAACTGCAATTTTCTTATAATCAGAGATTTGACACAACTTTCAAATGCTTGAGAATCATTTGTAATTCTTTATTTGAGATGTGTTCATTCATGTTCTGTGATCATTTATCTATTAGAGAATGGTTTTTTTGATTCTTATTTGGCATTAATTTCTGACATATCTTGTATGACCTACATTCACTAAATGACCAAATCACAATCCTTTCCAAACATGCATTTCTTGGTTGATATTCCATATGCCATCCTTGCCCATAGGTTAGTACTGGAAATTTGCTGCCAAGTACTTCTCCTACCACTTGGTAGGAGACCCACTTGGGTCTCTATGGCCCTTTGAGTTTTCTACAACTTTGGATCTTCAAAGATTGTTATATTCCAAGATTTGTAATTATTAATCATCACCAGAATGACATTAATGCTAAAAAAAAAAAAAAAGGGCGTTCATTTCAGGAAGCAGGTTGAAATTATTAAAACCATTGAGCAATGTCCCAAATGAAACCCAGCCTGTTCTCTTTCTTCTTTGCAATTCTGGGTCAGATTCTTGTTCATCTGCATGTACTTATGCACAAACTAAAGAGCCTGGCCACCCAAGTACACATTCTAGTCTAGACTATAGGCGTTTTTCCTCTATATGGTTTATTAGACCAATTTTGTTTGAATAATTTTTAATTTTCATCAAGGAAACCCAAGAATGCTCTAAGTCCTGATATAATAAGCACCATAATTTCTTTCTCTTTTTTTGACACAGTTCTTTATATATTTTAGAAATTAGATTTTTATCAGAAACACCAGCTGTAAAATTTTTTTACAGTTTTCCGTTTATTCTTATTTCTTTTGGCTTTGTTTGTGAAAATCTTTTTAATTTAATGTAATCAAAATTGTCAGTTTTACCTTTTATAATGTTCTTTAGTTCTTCTTTGGTAATAAATTCTTTCCTTCTCCAAAGATCTGATAGCTAAATTACCCTTTACTCTTCAAATTTGTTTATAGAATTGTCTTTTTTTGTCCAAATCATATACCCATTCGGACTTTATTTTGGTATGGGGTGTGAGAAGTAGGTCTATGCCAAGTTTCTGATATATTGTTTTCTTTTTTATTATAGCTTTTTATTTACAAAACATATGCATGGGTAATTTTTCAACATTGACCCCTGCAAAACCTTCTGTTCCAACTTTTTCCCTCCTTCCCCCCACCCTCTCCCCTAGCTGGCAGGTAGTCCAATACATGTTAAATATGTTAAAGTATATTCTAAATACAGTAAATGTGTACATATTTATATAGTTATCTTGCTGAACAAGAAAAATCAGATCTAAAAAGAAAGTAAAAAAAAAAACTGAGGGGAAAACAAAGGTGAAAGCAAACAACAACATAAAGGGTGGAAACGCTATGTTGTGGTCCACACTCATTTCCCATAATTCTCTCTCTGGGTGTAGCTGATTCTCTTCATTACTGAACAGTTGGAACTGGTTTGAATTATCTCATTGTTGAGGAGAGCCATGTCCATCAGAACTGATCATCATATAGTTAAAGTGTATAATAATCTCCTGGTTCTGCTCATTTCATTTAACATCAATTCATGTAAGTCTCTCCAGGCCTCTCTGAAATCATTCTGCTGATCATACAATAACATTCCATAACATTCACATACCACAATTTGTTCAGCCATTCTCCAATTGATTTAGTTTCCAGTGTCTATCCACTACAAAAAGGGCTGCCACAAACATTTTTGCACATGTGGGTTCTTTTCCCTCCTTTGAGTACTCTTTGGGATATAAGTCCAGTAGTAACATGGCTGGGTCAAAGGATATGCACAGTCTGATAACTTTTTGAGCATAGTTCCAAATTGCTCTCCAGAATAGTTAGATCTGTTCACAACTCCACCAACAATGTATCAGTGTTCCAATTTTCCTATATATCCTCCAACATTTGTCATTATCTTTTCCTGTCACCTTAGCCAAGCTGAGAGGTGTATAGTGGTATCTCAGAGTTGTCTTAATTTTCATTTCTCTGATCAATAATGATTTGGAGCACCTTTTCATATGACTAAAAATAGTTTCAATTTCTTCATCCGAAAATTACCCATATCCTTTGACTATTTATCAATTGGAGAATGGCTTGATTTTTTATAAACTTCAGTCAATTCTTTATATATTTTGGAAATGAGGCCTTTATCAGAACTTTTAGCTGTAAAAATGTTTTCCCAGTTTCTTGCTTCCCTTCTGATATTGTCTGCATTAGTTTTGTTTGTACAAAAGCTTTTTAAGTTAATATAATCAAAATTTTCTATTTTGTGATCAATAATGATCTCTAGTTTTTCTTTGATCACAAATTCCTTCCTTCTCCACAAGTCTGAGAAGTAGACTATCCTATGTTCTTCTAATTTATTAATAATATCATTCTTATGCCTAAATCATGAAAAGATTTTGATCTTTTCTTGGTGTACAGTGTTAAGTGTAGGTCCATGCCTAGTTTCTGCCATAATAATTTCCAGGTTTCCCAGCAGTTTTTGTCAAATAGTGAATTCTTATCCCAAAAGTTGGGGTCTTTGGGTTTGTCAAACACTAGATTATTAAAACTATTGACTATTTTGTCCTTTGAACCTAACTTATTCCATTGATCAACTATTCTATTTCTTAGCCAATAGCAAATGGTTTTGGTGACCACTGCTTTATAATATAGTTTTAGATCAGGTACAGCTAGGCCACCTTCATTTGATTTTTTTTTCCATTGGTTCCCTTGAAATTCTTGACCTTTTGTTCTTCCAGATGAATTTTGTTGTTATTTTTTCTAGGTCATTAAAATAGTTTAGTAGGAGTCTGATTAGTATAGCACTAAATAAATAAGTTAGTTTAGGAAGTATTGTTATTTTTATTATATTCGCTTGGCCTATCCAAGAGCAATAATGTTATTTTCCCATTTGTTTAGATCTGACTTTATTTATGTGGAAAGTGTTTTGTAGTTTTGCTCATATAGTTCTTGACTTTCTGTTGGTAGATAGATTCCCAAATATTTCATACTATTGATAGTTATTTTAAATGGAATGTCTCTTTATATCTCTTACTGTTAGATTTTGTAGGTGATGTATAAAAATGCTGATGATTTGTGTGGATTTATTTTGTATCCTGCAACTTTGCTAAAGCTGAAGATTATTTGTAATAGCTTTCTAATAGATTCTCTGTGGTTCTCTAAGTATACCATCATATCATCTGCAAAGAGTGATAATTTGTTTTCCTAATTACCTATTCTAATTCCTTTCATCTTTTTTTCATCTCTTATTGACAAAGCTAACATTTCTAATACAATATTGAATAGTAATGGTGATAGTGGGCAACCTAGTTTTACTCCTGATTTTACTGGGAATGATTCCAGTTTATCCCCATTATATATTCAGCACCATAATTTCACAAAAGGAGCATATAGTTGACTTCACTGTCTATATGGACTTCATGTATTATTTTGAACCTTTTTGGTATGTTTCCATAATGGGGGCAAATAAGTATTGCTTGCATACATATCTCATTTTACTGCCTTGCTTTATCATCAGAGGGTTTTTAAGTAGTTATTTCTATTGCTTTCTCCAAAAATATGATATCTTCTTAATACATGCATGGGATGCATCTCACTGAATAGGAGAATGACATAGTCATTTTCTAAGCTTTTTGAAAATCATTTTGGAAGCTGTGTTAGATTGAAATTGAAAGAGAGATACAAGTCAGGTAGACCAATTAAAAGACTGCTTTACAATATTATAAATGAGAAAATATAACCTGAAAGAGGCTGGTGACCTTATGGATGAAGAAAAGCAGATGTATTCAAGAGGAGATGTTGTTGAGGAAATATAGCTACAAGACACAGCCAGTTATGTGCCAGACCCTGGGATAAGTACTTTACAAATATCTCATTTGATCACAACCATGGGAGATAGATGCTATTATTCTCCCCATCTTACAGTTAAGGAAACTGGTAATCAGAGATCATAGGTCATATAGCTAGTATATGTTTAAGGTAAGATGTGAGCTCCCATTTGACTCTTGGCTCAGCATTCTATCCAGTGTGGTACCTATCTGCCTTGGGGAAGACATCAAGATTGCAAGTGTGGGTGACTGGAAGAATAATGGTGTTCTTGGCTGTAAAAGGGAAACTTGGGGAAAGCTTGGATTGGCTTGTGAAGAGGATAATGAGTTGGATTTTAGACATTATAAGCCATCTAGCTAGAAATGTTGAATAAAAAGCTGGTCATATGGAACAGGAATTTAAAAGATGATAGTTTGGTAGTCATTTGCATAAAGATGAAAATGAATCCATGAGATCACCAACCCAGAAATTATAGACGGAACCTTGGGATATACCTACAATTAGTGGGTATTACATGAAGATCCAACAAAAGACAGTCAATAGGACTAGACAGACAGGTAAGGGGATAAAGAAAAGTGTGAACTGTCACAAAGACCCAAAGAGAAGAGAATGTCAAGAAGGAAAAGGTAGCTAGAGTTTGCAGAGAGATAGGGAAGGATGAAAATTGAAAAAATACCAAAAAAAAAAAAAAGAAAAAAAGAAAAAGAAAAAAGAAAGAAAAAGAAAAAATACCATTTACTTTGCCAATTAAGAGATCACATGAGTACCTTTGGACAGAGTAGTATTGAGTTCAATGAGGTTAAAAAAAAAAATCAGACCAGTTACTAGTATAAGAATCAATATTCAATTGTATTTTTCATTTCAATTTCATTTTAATTAATGTTGATCTTTATATTCAGTAACTGAAATTTATAGGATACCTTAGATTCAAAAAGTAACACCCATGTTGTTAACCTGTCATTTTGTATTTTAATTATAGAAAATTTCCATTTTTTATATATTATTCAGTGAACTATAATCTTGTGAATATAAATATGAATATATTCACCATTCTTATTTTTTAATATTTTTTTTTATTTTTTTTGAGGCTGGGGTTAAGTGACTTGCCCAGGGCCACACAGCTAAGAAGTGTTAAGTGTCTGAGACCACATTTGAAACTCAGGTCCTCCTGAATTCAAGGCTGGTGCTCTATCCACTGCGCCACCTAGCTGCCCCGATTCACCATTCTTTACAATCTCTTGTTACGTTCCATAGTAAACTACCTTACACAGTAGAAAATGTGCATATGACAGATAATAACACAGGAAATTCCCATGAATGGGGAAGTGGAAAATTGTTTCCAAGAAACTTCTAGTCCAGTTTTATAAACAGACTCCACAGAAGAAAGCTTGAAAAAGCTCCCATGAAAGCATCCCAATATATAGCTGCCCTTTAGAGAAGTGAGATAATCCAGCTATCTGGTATGTGGTTTTTGTAACATCTTGGAGTTCCTGCTGTATTCACAGTATGTTTATATAAAAGTCAAATGTCCTTTTTTCTTTATTTAAGAGCATTTTTAAAAGAAAAATCTCCAGAATGTAATTTAGCCTGAAGTAATTTCTGATATACAAGACTAGAAGTAAGAAATGAATGACTTCTAGGTAAGAAAGTTATGAGACAAATTCAGCTTATACACCACATTTTCTCTAATTTTGCGTTTCCTCAACCTTTCCATCTGACCTGTAGTCAATACTTTGAGCCACTAGAGGTCATAATTTCATATCTGTCCTGAACATCTGCCAAAAAATAAAAGTTCAGGGCCAGGGGGAGGGAAAGGAGGGACAAGAATCTATTTATTTATTATATTTGCATTTCAGTATGTATATTTGTTCTTGAATCATGTTCATCCCCTTTATAGCACAACAAATATATGTGGCATATAATAAAATATCTACTGAATTTTTTGATAGGATCAGCTTTTGATGAATTGCTGATTTAAGGAATATTTATGATATTAAGGAGCCAAATCAGGACCACTCTTTATCACTAGGAAAAGGAAATGAAACTAAGAATTTGTGTGATCATTGTGCTGGCTGCAGTCCTCTCAGTAACCTACCTGTGAAATTTATTTAGATCCAGTCATTCTACTACTGGGAATATACTTCAATATAGTGAATGATATACAATATTCAAACAACACAAGTGGCAAAAAAAAAAAAAAACTAGACATATATAGGTCCCTACCAATTAAAGAACATAGTAATGAACTTTGATAAATGAAATGGTATGAAATGGTAAATGTGAGTAATTCAGACAAAACATGAGAAGACTTATATGAACTGATGTAGAACAAAGAGAGAACCAAGAGAACATCATATACAATGTACATAATAATGTAAATGAAAACACACTAAAATGCAAACTAATTACAGGAATGAATCTTGGTACTAGAGAAAGGAGGTAGAATAATAAAGAGATGGGTGCAATATAACAATATACTGAGAGATACAATTACTAAATTGTATGGATTTTTGTTTACGTGTGTACACAAAGGCACACTCACATATATATCTTTCCTTGTCTACTTTACATGTTAAAGAGGTGATTCAATGAAGGTCATATTAGAGAAATAATTCTGATTTTTTTATTTCAAATGTATTAATTGGGTTTTTCGGTAAAGGAAAATAGGCACAAGGGGAAAATGTAAGACTCACTGAATGGTAAATCTAAGCATTAAAAGTGGGAGCCAAAATCTACAATATAGAAGTCTTTTATTTTTCTATACTTTAGTGGCATAACTATATTACAATTAACTTTAATCTACTTTCTACTTAACATTGTTGTTTTGATTGAAAGGGGAAAAAACTTAAATTAGTAAATTGTAATTTTAAAAAATAATAATTTTGATGCAATAGCAATGGCCAAGGAACAAAATGACTAGAAATACAAATTGCATGTAGACAATAGATTTTTATAGTCTTCCAGAAGAGGATGATTCTATCTGGAACGACCAGCAAAGATTTCACAGAAGATTTTAAAAGCTAGAAAAGATTCAAATAATTAGGCTGCATCAATTCAAAATTAATAAAATGTGAATTTGCCATATTAGAATATTAGAATATTCTAGGTATAGAGAATAGAGTATTCTGCCTTGAATGTAAGGTTCATATAAAGAAAGAGTACAAAGTAAAATTTGAGAAGCAGGAGAGGTTAGACTATACAGAATCTTGAAAGCCAATCAAAGGAACTAGAGGGGACCTGGACATAACCACAATTATTTCTCTTCCAAACTTGCTCCCATCTTGTGATTTGGTTGTACAAAGGGAAGAAGAGAAGATAGGAGTGATAGGTCATATTTGGATGGTATTTTCCACTGAAAAATTACTCTAGGCTATCTATGACAACAAATTTTCACAATATTCAGGTTCAAGAAACCTACATCTCTAAATTGTCAATTCTAAATTCTCTTTTATTATTCTTTGGAGGCAATGAGATGAAGTGACTTGTTGCAGAGGATCATAAAAACTAGTAAATATCTAGAGTCAGACTTGAACTCATGTCCTTCTGATTCCAGAGCTGGTATACTATCCACTATACCAAAGAACTGGTCGAAAAAATATGGAATTAGTTAACTCTAAATAGATTTCAGTTTTTCTTAAGAACTTCTCCTTGGTATATATTTCCAAGAAAGCACATACAATAATAGAAAAAATTTCATGAGTGTCCATCTTTTCTTTGGTTATTGTTTTGTTCTTTACTGTGAACTTTTTACTTGATTCTTTTTTCTCTTTTCATCTTCTCCACTTTCCCTAAGCAAGCTACAGTTAAGCACAGGCATATTACACACACACACACACACACACACACACACACACACACACACACACATATATATATATATATTCACATATTCCCATACATATACTTACATACCTACATATATGCATTTACATATATGTAGACATGAATCTAAAACAATGTTAACATGATTGACAAATAATGTAGATTTCTCTCTTGATTTAATTTTTAAGTTTGACTTTAAGATCAATAGTTACTAGCACTACTTTTTTTTCTAATAAATTCTACTCTTGATCCTTGTTAGTATTTGTATATATCTCTTATTTCTTATTCCTGCTAACTCTTCTATTTTAATTTTATTCCTTAACTTGCCTTGCTACTAACTTCCTTACACTCGGAGATCCCTCCCTTTTCTTCTCCTCCTACTTTTTCCCTCCCTCTTTATCCCATTCCCATTTATCTATAGACATTTTCCCACAGTCATACATCTACATATACTTCTATATCCCACCTTATGCTATGCCCTTCCCCTTTATTTCTTAATAGAATAGTGCTATATCCTTCATGATATACACAAACATGCACACACATACATATATTTATGTATTAATTTCTATTTAACCCCTTCCTGATGTAAGTAGGTTTTCAGAACTACCAGATTCCCTTCACCTTCTAAGACCTCTGTATCCATTCTCCCACTGCATCCCCTTCATAGAGCATAAATTACTATTTTTACTTTTTCCTAAACAGTTTTGCTTTTTTAGAGTCATATCATACTCAGTTATACCCTAGTCTTTCCTTTGACCCTCCCTATTATTGAGGCCAATCTTTTTTTTTCTTTACCTTTTCTTTTTTTTATTAATTTTATAATTTTAACATTTTTTGACAGTACATATGCATAGATAATTTTTTTTACAACATTATCCCTTGTACTCCCTTCTGTTCCGAATTTTTCCCCTCCTTCCTTCCACCCCCTCCCCTATATGGCAGGCATTTCCATATATATTAAATATCTTATCGTATATGTTTGGTACAATATATATGTGCAGAACCGAATTGTATTGTTGTTGTTGCAAAGGAAGAATTGTATTCGGAAGGTAAAAATAATCTGGGAAGAAAAACAAAAACAAAAACAAACAAAAAAAAAAAAACACAAAATGCCTACAGTCTACACTCATTTCCCAGTGTTCCTTTTCTGGGTGTAGCTGATTCTGTCCATCATTGATCAATTGGAATTGGATTAGCTCTTCTCTATGTTGAAGATATCTATTTCCATCAGAATATATCCTCATACAGTATCATTGTTGAAGTGTATAATGTTCTCCTAGTTCTGCTCATTTCACTCAGCATCAGTTGATGTCTCTCTAAGCCTCTCTGTATTCATCCTGCTGGTCATTTCTTACAGAATAATAATATTCCATAACATTCATATACCATAATTTGCCCAACCATTCTCCAATTGATGGGCATTGATTCATTTTCCAGTTTCTAGCCACTACAAAAAGGGCTGCCACAAACATTTTGGCACATACAGGTCCCTTTCCCTTCTTTAGTATTTCCTAGGGATATAAGCCCAGTAGTAGCACTGCTGGATCAAAGGGTATGCACATTTTTATAACTTTTGGGACATAATTCCAGATTGCTCTCCAGAATGGCTGGATTCTTTCACAACTCCACCAACAATGCATCAGTGTCCCAGTTTTCCCGCAGCCCCTCCAACATTCATCATTATTTGTTCCTGGCATCTTAGCCAATCTGACAGGTGTGTAGTGGTATCTCAGAGTTGTCTTAATTTGCATTTCTCTGATCAGTAGTGATTTGGAACACTCTTCATATGAGTGGAAATAGTTTTAATTTCATCATCTGAAAATTGTCTGTTCATATCTTTTGACCAATTATCAATTGGAGAATGGCTTGATTTCTTATAAATTAAAGTCAATTCTCTGTATATTTTGGAGATGAGGCCTTTATCAGAACCTTTAACTGTAAAAATGTTTTCCCTATTTGTTACTTCCCTTCTAATCTTGTTTGCATTAGTTTTGTTTGTGCAGAAACTTTTTAATTGGATGTAATCAAAATTTTCTATTTTGTGATCAATAATGATCTCTAGTTCTTCTTTGGATACAAATTCCTTCCTCTTCCACAAGTCTGAGAGGTAAACTATCCCATGTTCCTCTAATTTATTTATGATCTCGTTCTTTATGCCTAAATCTTGGACCCATTTTGATCTTATCTTAGTAGATAGTGTTAAATGTGGGTCACTGAGGCCAATCTTAAACATATTATACATCTCAATGCAAAAAAATAATAAACAATTTGTTCTTGTTGAATCCCTTGAAATTAATCAATGATATTGGCTCTTATAGGTTAAATTTTCTATTGAGTTCAGGTTTGGTTGAGACAAAGTTCTGAAAATCTACAAGTTCATTGAACATCCATTTTTTGTTCAATGTTATGGTTGGTTTTGCTAGATATGATATTTTTTGGCTACAGGTTTAGTTTTTTGATCATTGGCATATATTATTCCAGGGCCTCTTGTCCCAGGAGAAGCCCTGTTCTTTCCCAAGTCTTGTTTTCCACCAATCTGTGCTCACCCTGAGTCACGTTCTGTTTGTGGTCAAAATTGGAGAGCTGGGAATTTTCTGACTCACTATTTTCCCAGAATTCTTCCCTTTCCTTTATTTTAAAGTTAATTGATTGGACAACACCAGGGGATAAATCAGGTACCATGTTCTAGCAAGTATTATGATGAGGAGAATGAAAAAGTTCAGAAATGTGTTGAAACCAAGTCCAAGAAGAATCCATATTCATGAAGAGGAATTTTAATTATGTAGACCAGATAGTACCCCCTTTTTATATCCATCAATGGTGATATGGTGAAAAGAGTACTGGACTTGTAGTCAAAGGTCTTTGGTTTGAATCTCAACTTTATAACTTACTACAAAAGCAACTTTTAGCAATTTACTTAAATTGGCTGGTGCTCCATGATCTTATCCATAAAATGGGAACCAGGAATTGAGAACCTCTTTCAGTATTAGAGTTTTGATTTTATAATTTCTGGAGAGTAGGGTTTAAGGAGTTTTCTTTCACATGTCAAAATGAAAAGTTTTTGCAATCTTGGGTGATTTTACTAGCTGAGCTAGTAAGCCCTGTTTTAGAGTCATTCAGAATCTTCAAAATTATTTTATTCCAAAAATAGCAGCCACTAACCAAAATAAATAAAAATGCAAATAAACTGAATACTCAAACAAATTATTTTTTGTGTTCCTAATGTACATAAAATTATGAACTCAAAATTATTTTTTATAAACCTGTTTAAAATATGTAAATGACCATAGCAAAATGCCTGGTCAAGTCATATTTAAGGTTTGGTTTTCTCAGAAAAATGAAGTTTACATGACTTCTCAGATCTTCTAGCTCTAAATTTATGAGTCTATGATTAAAAAAAATAATGTTGCTTGTTTCTTTTTCACATTTTGATCTATTTTTCTTCTGTGTACTATTTTTAAAAGATTTTATGGCTTTCTTAATTCTCAGGGGATTTAAAAGTAAAAATGATCCTTAAGATCATCTGTCCCAATCTCTTCATTTTACAAATGGGCAAACTGAGCCTCAGAGTGATTTGCATAGGTCATATAAGATATAGTGTTAGACTTAAAATTCAGATCTTCTGATCCCAAAATCCATAGTTCTTTTTACTATAATATAATGTTTAAATAGTTATAGTAGGTATGTATACCAGTATATCCTCTGACCTTGCTTGCTTCACTAGAGACAATATCATACAGCAACACGGATAGAATACTAGACCTACAGTCAGGAAGATCTAGGTCAAAAATGTAACCTCTTGGTTTCTCAGTTGCCTCATCTGTAAAATAAGAATAAAAAAATAATATATGACTCAGAGTGATGTTGAAGTCTAAAATAAGATAATGTATGTCTATCACTATTATACATTTTAATTATTCATTTCACATTATTTCAAACAAAGCTTTCTAGAGCTTCTTTGATCCTTCATCTATGTCACTTCCAGCAGTGCAAAAATTTTCTTATAATGTAATTTGCTCTGTCATTCCTTAACTATGGGGTACATGGATCATTTCCAATTTTTTGGTTTGTTAATTTTTTTAAGTAATGAAACTCAAATAACACACATCAATATCCTATCAGGAAAACCCCAGTGTTCTTGATGGCCAGTTAGGGACACAAAGAAAATAGACACAAGTTGATCTTTATCCAAACCCACTTCCAAGTCCTAGATTCTTGTCTTGGTCACTCATCTGCTTTCATAACCCTTGCAGCATCTTCTATATTGTGATGATCTAGTCTCTGCTCTGTGAAAAGCCCTCTAACCTCTAAACTGTTTCATTCTTCTTAAAATAATTACTTCAGTAGCATGCAGCTGTAGAGTTCTTATTTCTGAGGAAATTTTCAAAAATTTTTCTTTTTGCCTTCTGGGAAATATGATCCTGGGAAAACAGTTTATATGACATTAGATAAGTTCAAAAAAAGGCATATGAAAATAGTAAATCTATTTGAATAGCTTCTAAGTTAATCAAATGGTCTGTGGGACTTATGAAAGAGGGCAGGAGAACACAAAATAATCAAATACCTATACCTAGATGGATCATTAAGCAAATTTTTAGCTCCAATAATGAATTTGGGGAAAAAAAGGGAAGACCTTCATTATTTACAGCACTTATCAAGTTTATTCATAGATTCCCCCTCGCCTTGTACATATCTAGCTTATTTTTCCAAAATTCTTCAATGTTTAATATTTTATTTTGCCCCAATTACATGTAAAATAATTTTCAATATTTCTTTTAGAATTTTTGAGTTCCAAATTCTCTTTCTCCTTTCCCACCCCCTAATGGAGAAGGCAACAATTTGATATGGGTTATAAACATGTAATCATACAAAATACATTTCCATATGAGTCATTTTATGAAAGAAAACATAGACCAAAAAACTCCCCCAAAAATGAGAAAATTTAAAAAGTATCCTTCAATTTATATTCAGACTCCATCAGTTCTTTCTATGGGAATATATATTTTTCATCAAATGTCCTTTAAAATTGTCTTGGATCATTATATTACTAAATCATTCACATGATCATACACTATTCCTATTACTGTATACAATATTCTTATAGTTCTATTTCATGTAACATTAGTTCATATAAATCTTTTCATGTTTTTCTGAGAGCATTTTCCTCATCTTTCTCACAGTACAGTATTATTTCATCACAATCATAACACAATAAAATAATGATCAGGAACTTAATGCTGATTTTAAAAAATTAAATGGAAGTTTATAACTCCTAAGGGAATTTTATATTTAATAATTATCATCATGATTGTACTAAATTATTCCATAAAATGAAGAATAGAAGAAAATGCCAATTTCTCTTTGCTGCTTTACTTGTATATGTACAAGTTTACTTGATATTTGTCCATTGTGAGGGGGTTTTGTGCATGTAATCAGTATTTGGTTAAGGAGCCAAGTTAGTGAGTATAAACTAAGGGCTACCCATTTCCTTTAGAGTGAACATGGAAGTATCTTTTGTTCTGAACTTATCAACCACTAGATTACCAATATTTGAGAGTGATGGTTTCAGCTCAATGGACTCCTCAGAAAGTGAAAGAAGGTTCACTTAATCTCAGGATCTCTTCTGGTATCTCTCTAACATTAAACTCAAATATACAAATGTGTATATTCACCCACAAGCCATCTCTACATATTTAGATAACCCAAATGTGTGCATGTCTTATATACACACATGTGTTTGTACACACACAAAGAAAGACATGCAGAAGGATTGTTTTGAATATAAGGGAATTAATAGAAGAATAGACAAAAATTTGGCAATAACTATAAGCAAAGTTAGCTTGATCAGAAATTTCAAGAGGTATTATGTATAGTTTTTCCTGGAACCATGTATTTTGTTTCCTGTAACACTGGTGTTAGAAATGTATCTGAATTGTGAAGTTACATGACAGCTGAAGAGAAGACTCTTGAAACCTTTGACTTAATACAGACATACTTGAGAGAAGAAAAAAAAAAAAAAACCCCAAAAAAGTGACTATGAATGATCTTGTGGCACAGGGTCTGTCCAACCCTCTGCTGTGCACTATGGCTAATTGATCAAGCAGGATATAGCATAACCCAATGGAAATGACTTTTTTTCTCAATGCTTACAATTTTTCTAAGGGAAATACTTAACACGAACCATGAAAACAGACACACAGAGAAATAAATCCATGTAGGTAATTAGATTCTTCAAAGCTACACACCTCTGCTATGAAGTGGACTCACTAGGTACTCTTCTTTCTCATCCTTGCTATTAGCAGCATCACAGGATAAGGACTAGCTTAGGAGCCATAGTCCAAAGGTTCTCCAATCTTATATTCTGCCTAAAAGCAGATTTACATTTGTTGGTGACTTTTTAAGGGTATTGGTTGTCAATTAAAACTGCTTTTTTGTTATCACAGTTCAATAATACTGCTACTCTAATCATGTTAACATTAACTATCTACTGCCTTATGCCACTGATTTCAACCTATTCAGTAAAAAAAGGATAATAATCATGTTTTTCAAAAAATGAATAAGTATAAGGCATATTTGGAACTATAAATGTATGGAAATGATCCTGGGTACAGCCTAAGGATAGCTGCTGTGGATCTTCTGCAACCTAGGATATCTGTTTCTATTAGGACTAAAACAGCCTACTTTCCTTGAGAAATGTGGGTATTTTACAGCTCTCATATTTCCATTAAAAACAAACCCCTCAATTATCTGCTGAAAGGAAATTTATTCCTATTAGACTGAGAACTTAACTGCCAAAGGAAAACTATCAAATTTAAATTTTAAAGAATCAATCTTACACTTCACAAGTAATAGAACCCCATCTGCCAATAAAACATGAAAAAAAATTAAACAGGCAAAGAGTAAGAGTCTTCTCTCCCTTAGCCACAGGGAAATTTCAATAACCCAAAGAAAAGCATCATGGGAGTCAGGTCCTCAGAGGGTGCTCTGGCTTTTTCATAAACCAAACTGGTTTGAATTTAAACATTAGAGGATTTCTACAGGTTCCTAACAATTTGTGGTCCTATGTCAGGAACAAAAATCATCAGACTCTTCCTGAGAATGTAGATAATTGTAACTGATATTTCTATAGCCTTCAAAACAATTTATATCATCTTGGCTAATTTCATAATATCTCTTTGACATGGTCAAGGAAAATCAGGTTCATTTTAAAGAAAAGAAAACTGTAGTTGAGAAATAAAATCCCTCATCCAATCTGATCAAAAAAATAAATATAAGAAGCAGGAATGGAACTCGGATATCCTAACTCCAACTGTCTTTGTAGCACATATGTCTTTGCATATGGTATTTTCATCAAACAAGGTCCCAATTTCTTTTTTTCCTCAAAAGAACAGAAAGAAGATCCAGATCTGAAGTTATCTTCAGATATCTTCTGAAGATAGATCAAATAGAGTCAGAAGCATTTAATTTCAAATCTTGTCTCAGAGTTTACTGGATAATCCTGAACAAATTATTTAAGCTTGCTGAGCATCAGCAAAAAGGGAGAGAAATTATGTTTTCCTCATAAGATTCCTATCAGTCAGTCAATAAATATTTATTTGATGCCTACTATGAACTATACATTTTGCTAAGCACTGGGGAATACAAGATGAGGCTTAAGAAGGTCTCAATCTAATGGAGAAGATACATTTGTGTTTGTATGCATGTATGTGTGTAATAAATACATATATAGAGACAGACAGAGAAAGAGAGGAAAGGAGAGAGAGGGGGAGAGAGAGAGAGAAAAGGCAGAGAAAGAGAGAGAGAAAGAGAGAGAGAGAGAAAGAGAGAGAGAGAGAGAGAGAGAGAGAGAGAGAGAGAGAGAGAGAAGAGGGGGGAGAGAGAGAGAGAGAAAGAGAGAGAGAGAGAGAAAGAGAGAGAGAGAGAGAGAGAGAAAGAGACAGACAGAGAGAGAAGAGAAGAAGAGAAAAGAGAGATTAGTGATAGAGAGAGAGAGAGTGAGAAGAGGGTGGGAGAAGAGTAGTCACATTTAGGATTATAGGGAAACAAAGGAAGGCATCAGAAAGCCTTTCTGCAGAAAATGGGGTTTTCAATTAGAACATAAAGGAAGCCAGGGAATTCAGTAGTATAGATAAAGAGAAAGACATCTCAGACATGAAGTACAATCAGAGAAATGTCTGCATTCCTGGAATGGTAAGGAATCCATTGTCACTGAATGGAAGGGTACATGGCAGAGAGTAAAGTGGAAGAAGACTGGAAAGATAGGAGAGGGCTAGATCATGAAGGGCTTTGAATGTCAAGCAAAAAAAAAAAAATGTATTTGATCCTAGAGGCAAAAAGTTACTGAAGTTTATTGAGTAGAGGCAAGAGAGGAGGTTGTCACAATCAAACATACATTTTAGGAAAATCACTTTCTCTTTGAATGAAAGATGGGCTGTAGTGAGGAATGAGTTGAGGCAGGCAAACCTCACCAGCAACTATTGCAATAGTCTAAGTGTGACAGGATGAGGTCCTTTATCAGACTGATGGCAATAACAGAGCAGAAAAGGGATGTATTCAAGAAATGCGGCAATGGGGAAACTGACCTTTGGCAACAATTTGGATATGGGAGATAGTGAAGAAATTTAGAGATAATAAAGGAAGAAATTTAAAGTTTATTTAGCACTCTTCGTTTATTATCTCCTTTGACATTCTCAGTAGCTCTGTGAAGTAGGTGCTATTGTCCCCATTTTACAGATGAGAAAACTAAGGCTGAGGATAATGAAAATAAAGCCTTCTGCAAGCATAATTTCTCATATAAATGTAAACTATTATTTCTTTCTTCCCCAGGCTTTCAAAGATAATCATCCTTTAAAAAAAATTAAAAGCAGGCTCTGTAGTTCAGTTTTAGAGCAAGGAAATTAGATATTTAAAAGAACCAGTTTCATTCCTTAAAATGCCAAGTGAAACAATAGCTCCAGATGAATATCAAAGGGCTCTTTATGTACATAATATATGGCAACTTAAGAGAGAAACATGGAAGGCTTATTAGGTAATACTCAAAATGATTCCAGTGAGACTGATGCTAAGCAGTTTCACATATTGAAGGGGGGAAATGATTAGAAAAAGTAGCAAGTAGTTATTTCTTGTTCTCCAATCTATCAGTAATAAAGATGAGACTAGAATCCAAATTTCTGGATAGTGCTTTCCATCTTCCCCCTTGGCCTCTGCTGCCCTATTAAATTCCATTTATTCACAGGGTCTCTTGCCCATTCTCCTTACTGAGTGCTGATCTCATGCCAACATTGAATAAACAAACCATCTAAAAACCATGTCAAAGAAAGAATGTAGACCTAGAATAAAGCATGTACTATAGCTGAACAAATCAAGGTTCTTACTTTAGCTGAGGTATCTTTGTTCAGTTTTCTTTTTCTCCTTATTTTAAAAAAAAATTATATTTTATTTTCCCCCAATTCTATATAAAATAATTTTAACATTTCTTTTTAAAACTTTGTGAATTCCAAAATCTTTCCCTTCCTTTCTCCCCTTTTCCCCAACCACGCTGAGAAGGCAAACCATTATAAATAGATAGCAGTTTATATTTTAATATTACAACTTTCAATATAATTTGTCTTTTATTTTCTACAACTAAAAAAAGAGATAAGTTTCATGAGACTGTCCAGAGACTCCATAACACACACACACAAAAGACAAAGGACCCTTGCATTAAAACATTGTTTTTGTTAGATTGAGTTGTTGCTGTTGTGGTACGCTTTACTTCATTTTCCCCCATGGCCTGCAATTTCATTGGTATGAGTAGTATCAGGTGAGAAGAAGCATTCTACCAATAAGTAGAAATGTTATGTCATGGAGTTTTAGACCATTACCCTAGAACAGTGAGAGGTTGAGAAAATTGTTCATCAAAAGAGGGATTTCAACTCAAGGCTTCCTGGTTCCATCAAAAAGAAAGAAACTATGACCACATATGACTGGAAAGTCGGTATGAAAATGCAGTATGTGTGAGCTATTAATAGGGCAAAATGGGAAAAAATTCTCAAAAGTCATTGAGTTATTAAAATTTTTGTTTAGTTAATGAAATCACAGAGTCCCTTTCTATTCCTCTCAAATCCCCTTTATTCTTAGGATCTTTGTCTATTTAAACACATTCATCATATTGAATGCGGATCATGACACTGTTTTCACCTTTGTTTTTGTTGATGTTTGTGTGCTTGGTTTTTTTTCTCTCATTTTTTTCATATATATATATATGTTTATCTCTCTCTCTCCATATATATATACATATATATATATATATATATTGTGCAGCATGTTAAATGTGGAGATATGTTTAGAAGAATTGCACATGTTTAACCTATATTGGATTTCTTGCTGTCTAGGGGAGAGGGTGAGGGGAAAATTTGAAACACAAGATTTTGCAAAGGTGAATGTTGATATTATCAACATAAATTATCAAATAAATGAATATATTCCTCACAAGTCCTGAACAATTATCTTTTTGAACTAAACCAGATTGTTGTTGGTGCCGTTTCTCCTTCATTCTTTAAAGGACCATGACCTCAGGGAGGTGATGATATGACATGCAAGTGAGTTGGATTGAAGTGAGGGAGGTTAGCAAGGTTACCTGCCTCACTTTTTCCTCCAGAGCCATCTAGATCCAGTGGCAAGATGTAGATCAGGAGGCTGGAGATGGCTCTGGATGGGAGACACTGTTCTTTTTAAGCTAAATCTTCAACATATCTCAGTTTGAAATCTAAACTCAAAGGCCTACTAGCTCTGTGACCCTAGGCAAATCACCTATCTTAATTTAACTTCTTTCTACCTCAGTTTTCTTATCTGTAAAATGGAGAAAACAATACCATTTATCTCAAAGGATTGTTACAAGGACAAAATAATATATTTGTAGAGAGCTTCACCTTAAAGTATTACATGTATATAAGTGTGATGATTTTTTTTTAAAGACCTAGTCTTTTGAGGTCAGTGGTAACAACCCCCAGAATAGATGCTCTTAGGAGCAACCCCTTTTCTGTGAAATATAGATTTCTTTGTTTGACATTTAACTTGATTTCAATCTACTTTTCCTACTTAATTTTATACAACCTCCCTCCCTAATTGAACTCTGTGGTCCAGTTAAATTAACTTCTTGCTGTTCCACTTAAACAATTGTCCATTTTCTAATCCTGTACTTTAATGCCTGGAATGTACTCTCTCTCTTTACCTCCATCTTATAGAATCTTGAATTTCCTTTTTACAGATTTACCCAGGCATTCCCTTTGTAGCTTTTCCTTAGTCTATTCTTCCTTTCAAGTCCTCTCTATCTATTACAGGGAAAGGAATAAGCCTTTACATAGTACTTACTAGTTTCTAACCATTAGACTAAGCACTTTTTTTTTTAATTCATTTTTCCAAATTATCCCCTCCCTCCCTCCACTCCCTCCCCCCGATGGCAGGTAATCCCATACATTTTACATGTGTTACAATATAACCTAGATACAATATATGTGTGTAAATATCATTTTCTTGTTGCACATTAATTATTAGCTTCCAAAGGTATAAGTAACCTGGGTACATAGACAGTAGTGCTAACAATTTACATTCACTTCCCAGTGTTCCTTCTCTGGGTATAGTTATTTCTGTCCATCATTGATCAACTGGAAGTGAGTTGGCTCTTCTTTATGTTGAAGATTTCCACTTCCATCAGAATACATCCTCATACAGTATTGTTGTTGAAGTGTATAGTGATCTTCTGGTTCTGCTCATTTCACTCAGCATCAGTTGATTTAAGTCTCTCCAAACCTCTCTGAATTCCTCCTGCTGGTCATTTCTTACAGAGCAATAATATTCCATAACCTTCATATACCACAATTTACCCAACCATTCTCCAATTGATGGACATCCATTCAACTTCCAGTTTCTAGCTACAAGAAAAAGAGCTGCCACAAACATTTTGGCACATACAGGTCCCTTTCCACTCTTTAGTATTTCTTTGGGATATAATCCCAATAACAGCACTGCTGGGTCAAAGCGTATGCACAGTTTGACAACTTTTGGGGCATAGTTCCAAATTGCTCTCCAGAATGGCTGGATTCTTTCACAACTCCACCAACAATGCATCAGTGTCCCAGTTTTCCCACATCCCCTCCAACATTCATCATTATTTGTTCCTGTCATTAGACTAAGCACTTTTTATAGACATAATCTCATTTCTTTCTTACATTATCTCCATTTTAATAGACATAATCTCATTTCTTTCTCACATTATCTCCATTTCACAGTTAAGGAAACAGAGGCAAACAGAAATCAAGTTACTTGACCAGGGTCACACACTACTAACTATCTGAGACTGGATTTGAACTCAGGCTTTCCTAATTCCAGGCCTACTACCTCCTGTACCACCAGCTTCTAGGTGCTGGTACCCTCAAATAATATGCTTGTAAATGTTTAACAATGTTCCCCAAAAAATATAATACACATTTTAAGTTACCATTTAGCCAATCAGTTGGACTATTCTCTTTCCATGTCCTGACTATTGTTTAAAATTAGTCAATCATATGATGGTATTGGCATGTTAAAAAAAAAAATCTGCATTTAATCTGCATCGTTAACATTTCCCCTCACTTTCTTCATTACTATCAACAAATTGACAAACAAGTCCTGATTTGAAACATTTGTCAATTTCTGCAGTATAATCATACTGAAAATTTAACAATCATCTTTCCTGAAGAAGTGGCTCCTCAGACACTGTTCTCCCTCCCAAAACTTGTTGTTGTATGTACATTTCTTATACATGGAGCATGTACAAGGAGCATGAAATAGTCTTGAGTTCAAGGATTGTTTTCATTTTTGTGTTAGTGTATTCATTAGCTTAAAGTCTGGCATTCAGTCAGTTCTTAAATACTTATGGATTAATTGATTGTTTAAACTAGTGTTACAGGAGCCAATTGATAAAGTTCTAGTTACTTCTCCATTTTTATCCTTCCAGCATTTTTATTGTTTTGCTCTAATCTTAGGGGAGATAGCTTTCTTAATTCACAAGAGGTCAAATATGAAAATAAGTTTTTCATACTTATTATATATTATAAAAAAAATTTATACTGGCAAATGTCAATGTCATCAATGTTTGGCTAATGTGTGTATTCACAGAACAAAGCTTCAGATAGCTTCCTGTATTGTTACTGAATTGGTGAAACTATTTCTGCTCTCTAAAATCATCACCATCCCTAATTGGACTTGCCCCTACCATCTGAATTCCAGGTCTGTGATAGAATTACTTTCTAGATCATGTTTCTCCATTTTGAGGGACAAAGTCATCATAGAGGTGTAAGGAAAATAAATTCAATAAAACCCAAATAAAATAATAATGGTAATGATGAGAAAAAGGTTCCTGTTTTCTAAGCACTGATTTGTGTTGATAAAAGCAGGAATGTTTGTCCAGGTCCTGCAAAGATCTGAGGGAAGGGCGAGAAATGATGGATGGTGTTCCTGAACATATGAGTCCTTGTTATTCGGTCACTGAAATGCCACAATCCCCTTCATAGTCTACTGATAAGCCTGGCTATGTTTAGCAACTTGTACCAATTGGTTTTATATCAGAGAACCCAAGCTGCCATTTAACACGCTGGGTGTGCTGTCATCACAGAATGTTTATCCTACTCATTGCCCTTAAGCTGACAGCTAATGTTGGAGCAAATACAAATCTTGATTTTCAGGGTAGTGTAGAAGTTTAAAGTTTGCTTACACATACACACATTGAGAGAAAGACAGACAGACAGACACAGAGAGAAACAGAGACAGAGAGAGAGAAAGGGAGAGGGAGAGATAGAGCAAGAAACAGAAAGAGAAAGAGAGTGTGTGTGTGTTAAAATGTCTCCAATCTAAATAATATACTGTTTTGAGGGAACCAAAGGAAATTAATCTTGCAATGTTTGGATAATGAGAAGTGGAGACTCATTTTCCCCTCTAGTGTTATCTTAGAGCCATTTGGGATTTTTCTCTTTCCAGGCTATTTGAACTAAAGAATATGGGGATGGGATGAAAGTATTACCATAAGCCAACTTAGACTTTTTTAATTTAAAAAAACATTCTGGTTTCTATGAAGAATTCATCCCCAGAGAACAAGTAAACATTACATTGCCACACAATCTTGAAAATTTAAAAATATTGCAGAGAATAGGATGCCCCTGGGAATCTTTATTATACTATAAAAAATTCAAAGAAGTTATTTGTGGACATTTAAATCTTTGTCAGTTATAATATGTTCTGCAAAACACCATGTTAAAATGACAGTACTCATAAGATGTAGACTGAACTGTAGAAACATCAACAATAAATATGATACAACCAACATTTCTATAGTGTAGACAGAGCATTGTACAAGAGCCAAGAGAGCCACACAACTAGATTACACACTTTCTCTGGGATTTATCCATCAGGTGTTTTTTGTTTTGTTTTGTTTTGTTTTGTTTTGTTTTTGGATAAACTAACATCAGTGCTTGGGATTTTAAGAATTGAATTGCTAGAAGAAAATGAAGGCTTAATGACTCTTCTTAAATTGTTTTGTTGTTTCCCAAGTACATGTTAAAATCATCCCGGATTGTATGATAGATGTGACCACAGATATTCAATAATCATTTGAGTGCCAATAACAAGTCAGACACAAAACAGAGAGAAGTAGGCTAAGGTATTCAACAGTGTCATTGAAAGATATCCTTTGAAAAGTCTAAAAAATTAAGGCATTTCTTATGGATGGTGATATTTCACAAATATTACTCTTCACATATGTCACTGTTGATTCCATTGCACTCTAGAACACTTCAAGGAAAAAATTTTTCTAATACATATTGTGAGTTACCCCTTTTGCCACAGTGCACTATACTTTAAGTCTGAGGGCATTTCTTTTATGAATATTGTGTGTATTTGTGGAAGAATATGGCCCATGTTGCAAAGGGGGATTGGGATGTTATTAAAGTTCTTGTTTTGCCATCCTAATAAATGCCTTTGATAAAAATTAAGTATACTGAAGGACTGTAGATGGGGGCTCTTGAACAACAATGTTATAGATTTAAACCCACCAAGTTACCTCTGGAATGCAGTCACCATCAACTGAGTACCCAAGCAACAAGTTCAATAAAAAATTTCGGGGATTATCACTGAAGAGATATTGCAATTGTACTCTAATGAATATGATGTTATAGCTCCATACTAATAAATACTGTTTGGGAAGTTTAAGAATCAATATATAATAATAACATTTAACATTTATATGGTACTTTAAGATACAATTTACCTTCACAACAGCACTAGAGTCCTTGGGGTTAGTATTATTCCTATTTTACAGATAAGGAATCTGATGTTAAAGGAGATTAAGTTATTTGCCCAAAGTCACACATCTAGTACATACTAGATTTGGATTTGAACTATTACTGACTTTAGGTCTGACTCTGTGTGCTACCTAGCTGCATAAGCTCTAGCTAAGATAAATGGTTTTTTTTTTAATTAATTTTATAATTATAACTTTTTTTTTGACAGTACATATGTATAGGTAATTTTTTACAACATAATCCCTTGTACTCCCTTCTGTTCTGAATTTTTCCCCTCCTTCCCTCCACCCCCTCCCCTAGATGACAGGCATTCCCATACATATTAAATATGTTATAGTATATCCTAAGTACAATATATATTTGCAGAACCGAATTTTGTTGTTGTTGTTGCAAAGGAAGAATTGGATTCGGAAGGTAAAAATAACCTGAGGAGAAAAACAAAAAAATGCTAACAGTTTACACTCATTTCCCAGTGTTCCTTTTCTGGGTGTAGCTGATTCTGTCCATCATTGATCAATTGGAATTGGATTAGCTCTTCTCTATGTTGAAGGTATCCACTTCCATCAGAATATATCCTTATATAGTATTGTTGTTGAAGTGTATAATGATGAGATAAATATTTAAACATGTATCACGATTATGTAATAAAAGGTAATCTAAGGCAAGTGCTGTGGAACAACAGACTTCTCATTTTTCTATCTCTTTGGAACTCATTTTTTACTTCTCTGATAAAATATGATTTAATATAATCACTATCTTTTCACTGATGTACTGGCACTTAGCTCCTAGTTCAACTGCAAACCATCTTTTAGCCTATACATTAAAACACTGCCTTCTTCTTCTTTTTTTTTTCTGGAAATCTCCCAATTTTGACCACAAAATTGTAGCTTCCTAGCTACTACTATTCTACAAAGTGATAGGGTAAGAGTTTTTCTGTACAAGGGGAAACAACCATGTCTCTTCCCATACCTACCCTACATCATCTCATCTTTCTGATTCCATACATTTTGAATGAGCTTAGCAAATGGACAAGTGGCCAGACCACAGTTTTGTCAGAAGATGTGAATGGACTGAATCACATTTAGGAAAATATGCACTGTCTTCAGTATTCTCTAACTTGCTGCCACAAAAACATCTCTTATTCAATTCGATTCAATTCAGTGAGAATATATTATATATTTATATATCTTCTCTGTGTGAAGCATTGTCTTGGTGCCAAGGAGACGAAAACAAAAATGGAAAACAGTCCCTTTATCTAAAGAGCTTACATTCTTACATCAATAGTCTTTCAGTTATACTATGTGGTTGAAAATCATGAAACACCATCATGGAAGAATCAAATTTGGGGACAATGCAAGGAGAGCTGAAGCATATCACCAATAACTACTTGTATAAAAAGAGCAGTATAAGAAATACAGAAGCATGTTCATAAAATAAGGCAAGGCACTTATTTTGTGAGAGGAAGGATTAACATATGGACTGCCTTAATACTGCCATGGTACCTTAAAAATATTAAAATGTTTATTGGAAGGACTAAAATTTGTTCTTTGAAGAACTTATGGAAAGATAAAGACAAGAATCTCAGAAGATGAGGATATTGGATGGGTATTAGATGTACTGCTATTGGTAATGCTTACAATGATGACATCAAAGATCCATAGAACCATCAAAGAAGTACTTATGTATTCAAGTATGTATGTATGTATTTATGTATGCCTTGTGTAAATTTATATAGCATATATTGATCTAAGCAAAGACTTTGATTTCCCCCTTCCTCAAAAAAAAAAAAAAATCTGAGTTCTATCAAATCCTAGGTATCCCTATAATTGTATTATGTTTCAACTCTAGATATGTTTTCGTTGGAAGAAAATCTCTATTAAATGACGCCAAATAAATAAAATCAAGAAAGCAGTGTATACAATGTCTAAAGCATTCATTAAATCACCAAGCATTTATTAAGAACTTACTATTTGGGCTGGTTTAATATTAGGAAAACCACTAGTATAATTGACCATATGAATAATCAAATTAATAAAAGCCATATGATCATCTCAATAGATGCAGAAAAAGCATTTGATAAAATCCAACATCCATTTCTACTAAAAATGCTTGAGAGTATAGGAATAAATGGACTATTCCTTAGAATAATCAGGAGCATATATTTACGGCCGGCAGTAAGCATAATATGCAATAGAAATAAACTGGAACCTTTCCCAGTAAGATCAGGAGTGAAACAAGGTTGCCCACTATCACCATTACTATTCAATATAGTACTAGAAACGCTAGCCTCGGCAATAAGAGCCGAGAAAGAGATTCAAGGAATTAGAGTAGGAAATGAGGAAATCAAACTATCACTCTTTGCAGATGACATGATGGTATACTTAGAGAACCCCAAAGACTCTGCTAAAAAGCTATTAGAAATAATTCAAAATTTCAGCAAAGTGGCAGGATACAAAATAAATCCACATAAATCCTCAGCATTTTTATATATCACCAACAAAATGCAACAACAAGAGATACAAAGAGAAATTCCATCCCAAACAAATATTGAGAGTATAAACTATTTGGGAATCCATCTACCAAAGAACAGTCAGGAATTATATGAGCAAAATTACAAAACACTTGCCACAAAAATAAAGTCAGATTTAAATAATTGGAAAGACATTCAGTGCTCTTGGATAGGCCAAGCAAATATAATAAAAATGACAATACTCCCCAAACTAATCTATTTATTTAGTGCTATACCAATCAGAATCCCAAGAAACTATTTTAATGACCTAGAAAAAATAACAACAAAATTCATATGGAAGAATAAAAGGTCGAGAATTGCAAGGGAACTAATGAAAAAAAAGTCAGATGAAGGTGGTCTAGGTCTGATCTAAAGCTATATTATATAGGCTTGGAGAGACTTACATCAACTGATGCTGAGTGAAATGAATAGAACCAGAAGATCACTGTACACTTCAATGTTGTATGAAGATGTATTCTGATGGAAGTGGATATCTTCAACATAAAGAAGATCCAATTCATTTCCAGTTGATCAATGATGGACACAAACAACTACACCCAGAGAAGGAACACTGGGAAGTGAATGTAAATTGTTAGCACTACTGTCAGATTACTTATACCTTCGGAATCCAATACTTAATATGCAACAAGAAAATGGTATTTACACACATATATTGTATCTAGGTTATATTGTAACACATGTAAAATATATGGGATTGCCTGTCATCAAGGGGAGGGAGTAGAGGGATGAAGGGGATAATTTGGAAAAATGAATACAAGGGATAATGTTATAAAAAAAATTACTCATGCATATATACTGTCAAAAAAATTCTAAATAAAATTTTAAAAAATGAAAATTTAAAAAAAAAGAACTTACTGTTTGCCAAGCATGTCTTAAGCACTAAGGATACACATAAAGGCAAAAATAAACCAAAGCCAAAATAAAACGACAACGACAACAACAACAACAACAAAAAGGCACAGTCCGTTCCCTGAGAAAGCTCACATTCAAATGGGGAAAACAATATTCAGAGTGTCCCAAAAGTCTTAGAGCATTAATATAAGAATAAATGAAAGGTAATCTCAGAGGGAAAGTACTAAGGGAATAGGAGATGAAAGACTCAGAACTGGGAAAAAACCTCCTGTAGCAAGTGGGTTTTGAATTTAGTCTTGGAAAAAGCCAGAGAAACTAGAATATGGAGGTGAGGAGGAAGAGTATTCCAGGAATGAGGGACAGCCTATTAAAATGTCTGGAATTAGGCAATACTATCTTGTTATGGAACATCAAGAGAGTCAATGTCACTGAGTAGATAAAAGGAAATAAAGTATATGAAGACTAGAAGGGTAGGAAGGGTCCAGGCTATGAAGGATCTTTTTTAAAAGACTGGATTCAATACTTTTCTTAGCAGTAATAGGTAACTACTGAAGTTTATAGAGTAAAAGGATGATGTCATCAGATATACATTTTAGGAAGATCAAATGAGTGGAGAGTGGTTGGAGTAAGGGAGTGCTATGAGGTGGATGAGGATTTGTTGTGAGCCTGAAAAAATAAGATGTCAATACCTTCAATAATAATAGGAAATTTGGGGAGAAAAGAAGGTTTGAAAGAAAAATGATGAGTTGACATATAACAATAATAGCAAACAAAAATTAAAAGTGAATAGTATGTGGTCATATAATATCCAAGCTTGTCCCCAAAGATGCAATGAGAATAAAAATCTCCTTCCCATCCTTTCAGAGGTGGAAGAGAGAGAAAATATCTATGGATATAGACCACTGCATATTTTGTCAGATATTGTGGTTAGTTTTACTGAACTGCTCTTTTTCTAACTCATTTTTATTCTTTCTCTGGAATACATACTTACAAGAAGCATTGTCACTGTTGGTGCAGGTGAGAGCAAGAGAAAGTCTTGGAGCCCATATTCATTCCTGATGCCTCTGGAGGATATCCGTCAGTTTGTGGGATCCTTTGACTACCCTCATAGACCCATATCTGGCTTCTCAATGGGAATCTTCAGGGTCAGAGCCTTTTGTGGGACTTCTATTCCATTTAATGTTTAGAGAACAGTAGATGCTGACATCATTCTGCTTTGGTGAATATGTCACACCTACTCTCATGCCCTGTGTGTTAGTCACTGAGGATGAAGTCTTTGTTACAGTTTTTAATCCTACCAATAATAAACATGGTCAGAATTCTCTCTCTTTCTCTGACTCTTCTGTCTTCATCTCTCTGTCTGTCTCTCTGTTTCTCTATGCAAATGTACATCAATATATATATATATATATATATATATATATATATATATATGTTATGTAATAGATATGTATTATGTAATATATATCTCATAGTGGCTATTGTATACCTTAGAAATATGAGTCATACATAGCATTTAACATATTTAAAATGTATTGGACATATTGCCATCTAGGAGAGGGGGTGCAGGAAAGGAGGGGAAATTTTGAAACAGAAAGTTTTGCAAGGGTCAGTGTTGAAAAAAATTACCCATGCATATGTTTTGTAAATAAAAAGTTATTATAAAAAATAAATGTAAGTTATATCATTAGCAACTATATCAAAATTCTGATAAAATAGCTTTAGGAGCTAAAGAGTAAATCAAAATACAATTTATGGTTTTCCAAACTTGAAAAGCAAAATGATTTTGAAAGACATTCACTTTTAAATAGCGTATCATTTAAATAAATAACTCAGAAGGCTGAAACACCAACACACTCTCTTTTACAATCGCCACAGATGTACTCTATGTATTTAAGAGATGAGCATGACATAATAGCAACACGTAAGCTTGGGATTGGATCATCCGACCTGGATTCAACTTCTGATTTACTAGTTATGGGACTGTCAACATCATCATCTGTCTGAGCTTCAGTTTTTTAATCTATAAAATGGGGGTATCATGAAGAAAGCCCTCTGCAAACCAGAAAACACTATAAAATATTCACCATTATTGCTCATGAACATTATCCAGCTTAAAGTTATTTGACTTTTCTCTCTTTACTTCTGTTCCCTCTAGCCATTTCTTTCTAATTGCTACTCAATTATCTGATAGCCTATTTTTGCCTTCTTGCTTTGGTCAGTCAGATTTGGGAATTTTGATTTTATCCTTTTCCTTTGGATTTATTTCTCCCTTTCTCTTGTCTCTGTTCAAGCTTTTCTGTTTTGCTTTAAAAGCTCCTTTCTGTTTCACTAGTGACTCACTCACTCAGTACTCAAGGATAGATTTGAGTGCATACTGTTGGCTCACTGTAACTTTAACTAGCTGCCACATTAGAAGGAATGTTTCAGAGAGTCTCTGACCCAGACAGGCCAAAAGTCTAAAGAACTGAAACCCAGAGCGCACTTTTGGTTAAAAATCTAAATTGTAAATAACAGAAGTTAGGCTTTGTTTTTCTCTGGTAAATTAAGTCACATTTATCAGGTGATGCTACAGAGAGATCATCTGATTCACATGGAAGGCAAAAGAGGCAAAGAGCTGAACAGAGCAAAGTGACTGATATGTCATGGCCTTAACATTTTCAGTTATAAGTTTGCCAATGGCGATCTTTGCCCCAGGGTCAATGACTGGGTTCCACAGAGAAGCTTAATCCCTGACTTCAGCCCCAATTGCTATGTATCCTTAGACTTGTAGGTTGGAGGAGGGTTCATTGTGATAGCAATGAGTGAGATGCAATAGGGCTCAGCTAAGACCCACTTACCAAAAGAGAGCCATGATGATTTGAGGAGCTCTGCACACTGAAGGCACTGAATAAATGTTTATTGAATGAATGCATGAATGAGTCTCCCTCCTGTCCAGACCTATAACAAGAATGAAGAAAGTGAGCCACTTGCCTCGGGCTCATGCAAAGCTGAAGGGGTGCAGAAAAAAATATATAAAATATGCATTCATTCTCCCAAGCACACTATGCCATTGGGAAAGTGAGGCCTGGTTTTATATTCTTGCCTTGGGTGCACAATTAGCTAGTTAGAGTTGCTTCTATCAGTTGACAGGAGTTCTCCTACAG